>NW_022589726.1:14711358-14915946 GCF_004348235.1 Phoca vitulina | reverse complement strand
GCGGGAAAAGGAGTGTTAGACGGAGGGCTCAGGACTAAAGCCTCCTGGGTCCCATCTCCGAGGCAGCCTCTCTCCACAGCCCCCACCCCTCCATCCCTGCCTCCGTGCCCTGGCACCAGGGAAGCAGGGCTTCAGCAAAGGTCCACCATGAATAATGTCCTTTGATGATGCAGCATCTCACAGAGGATGGCAGGAGCCAAGGATGGGGGGAGCAAGGGCATGACAGGGAGAACTGATCACCCCTTGATCTCTGGGACTAGCAGAGACTTGAAAGAGCTAATGCTAAACTAAGCCAGAGAAGTGAGGAAGGAGGGAGGCTTTGAAGGGTTGGGGCAGGCCGGGCTTCATCTTGCCCACACGCCGTGTGCAAATGGCATGTGAAGTGCGTGTTACAGTTCCGGAGCGCCTAGGTGGTTTTCCCTTTGACACTTTCCGTTTGAGCCACATCCTGGACAGCCATCACTGGCCTAGAGGAGCGGGGTCCCTAGCAGGTCCTCCCTCTGGAGCTCCCTCTCTTTGTTGCTGGGGTGGGCTGGGGATGAGGCCAGGAAAATGTGTGTTGAGTTGAGAGGAGATGGCGTTTGTCGGCCGTTCCTGGGGCCGACGAGCACGTGTTGTGCGTGCGAGATGACCCACATATGTCTACCACATGCACGGCTAGGGTGCAACACGGAGACTTTGCCAACCTCCTGGAGAGGTGCTGCGGGGTTGGGGGGGAGAGGCCGGGCTGTAAAGGACCCGGGGCGGAGACACCAGGAAAGGATGGGAGGGTGGCCGCTTCTGCATCCTGCACAGTCCTGCAGCCAGGCGACAGCTGGCAGCCGGTCCCCAGCAAGGAGCTGGAGGAGCCCCCAGTAAACTGCAGAGCAAATGGGCTGGGCCAGGAAGGCCGGCTTGAGCTGCTGTGAGCTGAGGCATAGAATGGCTGCTCATGGGGACTAGGGGCCTCCGGGCCGGCTTGTGCCCCTCAGAGAAACCACCCAGACTTCAAGAGTGCTGGGCTGGCCGCGCAGGGAGGCAGCGGAACCGCAGCTTCTCCCGTCCCGATGGAGCCAATTCAAGCCCTATAGCACAGGTGGGGCAACGGAGCCCCCAGAGGCTTCGGGGGGGGGTGAAAACGCACACTCCTGGGCCCCAGAAGAGAAGAGAGGCAGAGTTGGAAACACGGGAGGGAGGGATGGGAGAGTAAAGGAGAGGAACCCTCACCCTTCCTCAGACCAGCATCAGTCCACATGACTGCTGGAGGGAGGACAGGAGGGGGACAGGGACTCCAGCCCTCCCCCCGCTCCCCTCCCCAGTCCAGAGAGCTGACAGTGCCTTCAGCCCTGGGGAAGGAAAGCAGGATGGGGAACAGCAGCTGCATATTCTCCTGAAATTGCTTCTGAAAATGACCAGACACTTCACTGGGAAAGTGACGACAATTTGGGCCCTGGGAGCAGGAGATGAGGCGGAGAGCGGGGGCGGTCAGGCTCTGGTAACCACCCCCCCGGCCAGACAGGGTCTCCTCGGCCTGATTCTGAGAAGTCAAGGATGGGGGGAGCTGCGGGGGGTGGCAGAAGGCTGGCTGGGAGCCTGAGCTCCCCTCACTCAGGACACAGCCCCCCTACCCCCTCCACCCCCCGCCTGGTAAGAACGGACTCCCTGGGCCCTCTCCCCGCCCTGAGCAGGGTGTGCAGGAACGCGGGCTGGTGCTCAGAGAGCGACATCAAGCTGCAGGCAACGAGAAGCGAATCAGGTCTCCCGCCGGCATGATTACCTGGGGCCGTGAGCTGCCTGAGGATGACAGAAACTCTGGAAGCTCGAGGTGGAGGGAAACCCCAGCCTCCAGGCCCAGAGAGCTCAGTGGTGGAGATAGGGAAGAGGCAAGGAAGGTAGGGGTGGCGAAAGGAGGGAGAGACCTGCAGAGACAGGAACAAAGGCAGCCATTTGTACGTTCTCACAGAGCACAAATCTACCTTTCACTGCAAACACGGGAGCTGCTTGTTCCCTAAAGTACAGACAGGGGTGGGAGAGGCTGAGACAAGCAGTCTATAAGGAAACAGATATTAAGGGAGAGGGGAGCTATTCAGAGCGTTATACAAAATATTATATATTGATATTAGAGCCCACAGAAAAGGGGACAACGAGATGGTGTGAAACAGTTGAAAATCAAGAAAAAAATAATGGCAATGACACAAGGGTGGGATGACATAGGGGTGGGAGAGTCTGGGTCCGGGAGCCTCCCCCACCCCCCACCCCCTCTGCAAGTGCCACCAGCTGCTGGCCCCAGCTGCGGGGCAGTGATTAGCAAGATAACTGTTGGCAGAAGCCTTGCATCTCTGGTGTACCGAAAGGAAGGGGATGCTGGGGGGCAGATGTGGCAGAGCCCAGTGATGAGCTTGGGGATGGAGGGGGCACTGGAACTCCTGGGTGCAGGGGACCCTGCATTCCCCAGCTCACCTCAGCTCACATGAGCCCGCCAGCCTTGGGCCTCTTTTCAGGCTAAATCTCCAAAGGATCCTAGTTTCCTACAAGACAGGGATCCTCACTTCTTCCCTCCAGGGACACACTTAATGAATCAGCCCGTTGGCCACCTGGGACCTGAGTCCCATCGCTGGCTGCCCCACCCCCACCCCAGTCTCTCCAAACCCCGCCAGAGCTCAGCCGGTCAAGGAGCCCGCAGACAATTTCCCTTCTTTTCCATTCTTATTATCTGCATTTGCTAGCTCCAAGGAGCCTGAGGAGGGGAAAGGGGGCGAGGGCAGTCAAAGTACAAGTCCTGTGAGGGTGGGGGAACAGGGACTCACCCACACTGAGCGAATGTTTGGGAAGTCACTTGTTTAATTAGTGGGCAAAGAGGCTGAGGGTTGGGAGGAAGCTAAGTTCTAAGGGAGAGGGGACTGGAAGAGTTTGAGAGAAGAAAGGTCCTCTTCAAGGGTTCTTCAGTCTCTGAGCCCCATCCCCAGGATCAGAGGGGTTGGACAGGAGATCCTTCCACAAACGCCGGTGGGCAGGGTGGGCACTGGTCCCGGAGAAGAAGCTGTTGTCCCTGCGTTCGGCCCCCACCTCCTCACTATACAGTCACTTCCAGGCCACGGCTTCCTTTCTTCTTGCAGCTTAGCTTGCCATTTCTACCACCCTCAGGGCCCTGGATGACCTTGACAGCCACACTGCTCTCCTTGAACCTCACTGAGAAACTGGAGGGGGAACAGACAGAGGGGCAAAGCTAGTACCCCCATCCCCTCACCCCTACTCCTATATTTTCATGATGGCTTCCCCTCCCCTTCTTGAAGGAAGCGCATCTCTCCTCCCCTTGCGTCAGAAGACTCAGGGCCCCAGAGAACTTGGGTGGGGAGACTAAGAAGCACCTCGAGCCTTGCCCTGACAGAGTGTGCTTCACTTTCTGACTACACGAATTTTCCCGGTCACAATGACCAACAGCTTGGTCATCTGCCCCCAAGCTGGCCCTCACCCCCAGCTCATGGCCTTACTTCTCAGTCACGGTGACTGGAAGCTGCTTCTGTGTGGCATCCAGCACAGCCCGGTACATTTTGGTTAGCAGTTCAATCACATGTTCGCTGACCAGCAGGAAGTCCCCCTTGGAGCCCACTGATGATATCTTAGGAAGGGGGAAAAAGAGTGAGGACAGAATTCATTTTCCCTCCACAGGAGCAGCCTGAGAGGCATCGAAGGCCCAGAGTGAGAGGTCTGGGCCCCATCACCTCCAGCCCACCCCAACCGCGTGATGCCCACCACCTTCTCCAGTCCGAGGGCCTGCACCCAGGGAGTTCTTATACCTCACTCAGATGTAAGCTGAAGAGCCCATCCTTGAAGCCGGTGACTGACACCCCGGCCACACTGTCCAGCCCAATGACAGTTTTGGCCTGGGACTTCTTGGCGTCTACGAGAATCACATGCCCTTTGGTCAAGAGAAGAATTCGAGAGGAAGTCTAGGGACAGAAGAGGAAAGTGTGAGGAAAGGCGAGGATAAACGCCCCCCCTTCCAGCTACCAGCCCCAAGGCTCTGGCGCAGGCTCCGGGGAGGAGTTCTGGATGCGGGCCTTCACCTTGCCGTTGCCACGATTGACCTTCTTCACGGTCTCTGCCACCAGAACAGGCCCTTCCGGACCACCCGTCAGCTTCTGCAGCTTGGGGTTCCCTTGCAGCCCAATGTAGTCACCGCGGAATGGGATGGGGACACTGAGGACACACAGGAGGTACATGGTGGAGACCAGGTTCTTACCGCTGACCCCCAAGGCCCTGGGCCTCCCCACAGTGAGTTCCCCTCTTAGTCCTCCCATGCCCCTTTCCTCACCCTCCACCATATCCTCTATCTCAGTGGTTCTCAGAATGTGGTCCACGACCAACAGCAGCGTCCCCTGGGGACTTGTTAGAAAGGCAAATTCTTGGGCCCACAGCCCCAGACCTGCCGAATCAGAAACTCTGAGAAAGGGGTGCAGCAATCCGGGTGTTACCAAGCCTGCCAGGTGGTGCTGATGCACACTCAAGTTTGGGAACCACTGCCCTATCCCACCTGGGGGAATCCTCTCTTTGCTCCTGATGAAACTGACTGCGTGAGGTCTGAGGGGCCCTCACCTCTGGGGGTAGGAAGCCTTCTTGCCCTTGAAGAGTTCGCTGGCACAGAGCTTCTCCCTCAGGATCTCTACCTGCTTCGGGGACAGCTGATCCCGGAATTTCTTGCACTGTGAGGGGGAGGGGCAGGGGCTAAGCTCCCGGAGGCAGGGGGCAGGACTGGGGAGGGGGGTGGGGAGAACACTGAGAAGTGGAGAAGAGGAGAGACAGCAGATAGAACAGGCTCTAGGCACTTCAGAGAGGCCAGGGGCTGCAGGAGCCCTGGGGCCTGAGGGACTCCGGGGGAGAGGGATGGAAACAATCAAATGCCAGCCCTAGGAGGGAGGGCTGTATGCCCAGCACACAGCGCAAGGCCTAGTCTAGACAGGCGTTCAATAAGTATTTCCTGAACGGAAGAACACTGCTGAGTGAAATAAGCCAGACATAAAAGGACAAATGTATGATTCTACTTATACGAGGCCCCTAGCACAAATTCACCGAGAAAGTAGGGGACGCGTTCCAGGGCCTGGAGGAGTGGAGAACGGGGAGTCACTGCTTCATGTGTACGGAGTGTCAGTTTGGGGTGATGAAACGAAGTACGGAGATGGATGGTGGTGATGCTCTCGCAACAATGTGAGTGTGCTTAATGCTGCCGCACTGTCTACTTTAAAATGGTTAAAATAACCAATTTTGTTATGTATGCTTTTCCACAATAAAAAAAAAAAAGTGGAAGAGGGAGGCAGGAGAGGAACATCAGAGGGAGGAGGAGAAAAAGAGAAATGAGAGGCGCGGCGCCCGGGCCCGCCTCACCTTCCAGCCGTAGAAGAGCTGCCGCAGCTCCTGGTTAGCTGTGTGGAAGCATCTGTAAGGTGCGGCCGGCCACGTTTTGTCCAGGATGTTGGTAGACGGCAAACTGTCCTTCAGCCCCAGCAGGAACTTCTGTGTCTAGATGGGGAAGGGGCGGGATTGGGAGTGGACCAATGAGAAGAAAGTCCTCCCAAGAGGCAAACTCTCCTCCAGATCCTGCCACTAAAAAGGAGGGAGGCCACCCAGAGTGAGAAGCACCAAGTGGAGCGAGGAGATGGAAGGGAGTCCTCTCCCGGATCTCTTTTGGTGTCAAGTGTAGGCTGGAGGCTGGCCAGTAAGAGTATGAATGGGAGACTGAAGGGAGGGAAGGGTTAGTTCCAAGCAGAGACCTGCTGCCCAGGGTAGTGAGGTGAGAGGAACCAAGGTGAAAACTGGCCTCGAAAGTTCGCTCCTGTAGCTTCCTATTGTCTGGGTTCACAATTGCTTACTGCCGGCTGCCTCTGCAGGGGCCGTCTCCCCTCCTCTCTGATCAGTCAAGCCCAAGACCTCCACCTGGCATTCAAAGTCTGCCACACAGAGCTCAGCCTCATGCCACAGGATCCCCTGCACTATCCCAGCACACCTCTCAGACAGGACTCCTCGTCACGCGCTCTGCCAGCCCATGCGTCATCACTCTGTGCCTTAGCCCACCCTGCTCTCAACTCAGCTCCGCCCACTCAGATTCTACCCATCCTTTGAGATGCACCTCCATACCTAAGAAGACTAACATTAATTAGATACACTCATCCACCAGCAATGCATGCTCAAATTTCTCCTAATGTCCTTTATAAACTTCTAAAAATGTCCTTTTTAGCTTTGCTTTTATTTTTCCTGTTCTAGGATCCAATCAAGTTTTACCCATGGCATCTGTTTAGTCTCTCCCAATCTAGAACAAGGATTCTCAAGTCTTTATATCCCAGGGAGCACCCAGCACCCTGTTTGTTTGTGGGGTAGAATTATTGAAGATATAGAAAATGGCTTGATTTGGGGGTACCCAGATGGCTCAGTCGGTTAAGCAGCCAACTCTTGATTTCGGCTCAGGGTCTTGAGATCGAGCCCCACCTTGGGCTCCACACCCAGCCTGGAGTCTGCTTCAGGATTCTCTCTCTCCCTCTGTCTCTTCCCCACCCCCTCCGCCTCGCTCGCTCATGATCTCTTTTTCTAAAATAAATGAATCTTTTTTTAAAAAATGGCTTGATTTTGAGCACTTCTAAGTTTTGGGAATTTTTATGAAAACTTTTTACTAAGACATTAGGTTAGAAAAATTAAAATAGAAAAAGGCAGTGCACTCAGTATATTGCCGTAACTCTCCAGGAACTATCCCAGCTCTTTGATTCTTCCACTACAAAGATCTATCAGGCTTGTTCTAATCACCTTAGACCCTGGTTTAAGTCCCCAGGGCTTGGTCTGGTCTAGTTTGATTTAATTCAATAAATACTCCTAAAAATTTCCCACAATCTCCCATGTTCTAATTCATGTGGAACCTCTGAGGGTTTTCTTTTTTTAATTGTTTGCTTTTTCTAGATCTAGAAAGTCTTGCCTTTCCCTTTCCAGCCCTCCTGCCCCAGGTAGGCCTCCACGGGGGGAGAGGGGACAGTGTGGGGAGACAGTCGTAGGCGGGCGTTAAAACTCTGGAGTCAAACAGTTTGTATTCCAGCTCTCTTGCACTTACCACCTGTGGGACCCCTAGCAAGTTATTCAGCCTCTCTGGGCCTACAAAATGCGGGAAAGAAAAGGGTCTACCTGACAGGACTTTTGACAGCATTGGAGTTAATGCATGTAAAGGGCTTAGTGCATAGTAAGTGTTCAAAAAATAGGTATTAGCATTAGTTACAGACAAGGCAATAGCAAAATACGGACTCGTCAGAAACACTGGAGGAATCCATGCCGAGTGGCCCCCGTACGCTTGCTTCTGTAGGGGCTGTGATTCACTGAAATATTGGTCTAAACCCAGCAGCTCCTGGGGTGACAGTCAGCAGATGCCTGAGACTATGCAGGTGAGAGAAAAGGTAGAGGAGGGGCCAGTCAGAAGGTAAGAGTCAAATCAGATTACTGGCCTCAGGGATTCGGCGAGAGAGCCCGTACTCTAGGAGAGCCGCCGTTCTGGAGCCGGTGTGAGGAGACACAGGCCGTGGAAGAGGCCTGGGAAGATGGAGCTCCCCTGGGGCGGGAGGGGGAGGGCACAGCGAAGGCTCAGGGAGGCAATAAGGAGGCCCAGGGATCCCACCTCTCCAACCACAGAGGGGAGCTCCAATGAGTGTGTCTCAAGAGCATAATTTGTAAGAGTCCCAACAACTGTCAAAAATGGAATCAAAAATGGAATGAGCGGAGGTCAGTTCTCCTTTACCCCAGGCCTCTGTCCAAGATGTCCTGCTCTCCCTCCCTCTCTCTGGCCTTTCACAAAGCATCGCTGGAAGTGCTACTCTCTCCCGGTCAGCTTTCCCTCGCCACTCCTCAGAAGCACCATCGCTGTTGGATGGACATCTCTGGAAATCACCCTCCTCTGTTTTCCTCTCGCTGGAAGCTGCCCATAGTTTGAATGTCCTGGCTTCTTCCTGCCACCCGGACCCAAGTCCTCCAGAATTAAGATCTTTCCTGAGATTTAGTTTTGGACTCGCTTGCTATGGTTTCAGAAGAGAGATAGGATTCCTCCACCTTCACCCGAACCCTAAAATGGATCTTGGAAGGCTGAGTTCGTTAGCGCTATGTGTGTCCTCACAGTGCTCTGGCACTGTTGTTAACCATCCGGCCCATGTCTTCCTGAGCCTATTCGCCACAGACCAGTCAGTGGGTGTGCTGGGAGCCCTTCCGGCCACCACGTTGCCTGCAGTGTCCGCTCAGGCCAGAATGCCCTCCCATTCTGCCCCTGGGCCCTGGGACACTGGAGCCTGCTCCCTGCAGGCTGCTGCCCCACTCCCTTTTATCCCTGGACTTCATCGTCAAGTACAAGCAGATGGAAGAAGCCCTTGGGGGGAAAGCCTTGGGTCACCTCTTCTCAAACGCTTCATCTTCCTTTTCCAAACCTGTCCCTCCCTCCTCAACCCCCCACCTTCCACCCTCAACCCCCAGCACTTACTATGCTCTTGTAGATGAAATTTGCCAAGGTGAGGGCAGCTGCCGACCGGAAGTACTTTCGATAATCCTTGCGGGCCTTGCAGGGACAGACGAGAAAGCAGGCAAAGTAAAGATAGACAGTTAGACCTAAAAGACGACAGATCGAGAAGAGGTTCTACTATTTCTCACCCACACAAAGAACACAGTAAGATAAAGAGCTGACACTGTGCTAGGAGCGAGTAAAGGCAGACGAGATGGCAGAGAGGAGGGCCCTCCAAGCAGCAAGCAGAGCTCTGTTGCCAGGTCAGAGACACACCCAGGCACATGCACACGTCTCCCCGGCGTGCGTCCACACTCCCGGACACACACCAGCAGACCCAGCAACACACGCAGACATGCCATCACGCCACGGGAGGTCCCGCTTTCTGCTACTCTTTCCTCCCCGCTGCCGACACACTCCGGGAGAAACCACGTGGCGGAAGGACCCAGGAGTCAGGGGGAAGCCCCGCTGCCCTCCCCCGTTACCTTCCACCCTCGCACAAAAGCCTGGATCAGCAATGCTGACGCCTTTATCTTCCCATAACGTTTCTTTTGCTGCAGAAAACAATAGGCCTGTTAGGAAAAAACCCCATCTCCTGAACCACCTCTCCCGCTTCCCAGTCTCCTATTAGAGCGAGGAGGTGGGACTTGGGGGGTAACTGGTACCGCGTTGCCCCGAAACCAGGCGGAGATGACGATCTGGCTCTTGCGCATCAGCTGGTAGTGGGTGCGGCAGCGCCAGCCCCGGTAGGTCTTCTGTATGAGCGTGGCCAGCTGCTGCAGTCTCAGGCGCCGCTGCTCTTCCAGGTGGAACAGCTGTGGAGAGTGGAAGGAGGGGCGGAACGGCTGGCCTGGGGGAACCCGGGCGACGGGCCTTCCCAGCCAGTGTCATACTCATTCCTTTGTCTTCTCAGCACCTGCACTCACTCCATGGGCACCTACTGAACTCTAACTCTGTCACGGGCCTGTGCTAGGTTTGGATACTCAGACACGAGTGGCACATGCCCCGGACCCTCAGGAGTCCCGCTCCAGCTAGAGGCACTCAGCATGGGCCGTGCAGGGAGCCCAAGGATTCAGGTCCCGGGGATAAAGTCCCTGCCGAGAGCAGACTGCCTCACCCACCATCCACCCCCAGTTACAGATGCTCCTCTCTGCCCCAGCCTCTTACTCGTGGGCTCTCCAACCCGTCTACCTCCCACCCGCGCCAAACACAAGTGTTCCCTCCAACTCACAGTCCTGGGGCTTCTGATGAAGATCTTCGTCTTCCCGAAGACCAGCTCCTCTGAGGACAAGCTCAGCTCCTCCACAACCTTCTTGACCCCCTCCCTACAGGAACAGATGGAGAAAGTTGCCCAGGGGCATCCCAGGGAAGGGTCTTCTTTCAACTTTCCCCAACTTCTTCTACGCAGAGAGAAGGGTTCAGGGCTTTCACAGACTTCAGAGCCTCTGAAAAGTGAGCTTTCATTTCCCCAAGTATCCATTCACAGAGCTTTGGGGATTTACATGACACTGCTCTCTCCCCGGCCCAGATGGTCCCTGCTCCCCTGTCTCCCCCAGGAGTCTTACCGGTCTCCCCCATTCCAGCGAGGCCACGTGCTCCGGCTTAGCAATTGGTACCTTTTCAGGAAAGGCCCGTACCTCTGGCGGTAGGCATAGCCCGCCCGTCGCACCCGCACGTTCTCTAGCAGTCCCAGGTACCGAGTCTGGATGGCCACCAGCTCCGACGAGAACTGACCTCGCTGCTGATGCTCATTGGGCTTTATACACCTTGGGGTGGAGGGGTGCAAGGCACAGGCCTCAGGAGCTTCACCTTTGCAAGTATGACCCATCCTGGTCTCCATAACCCTATTCCGCGCACAGTCCCCTGGGTAGAAACATTTCAGAGGAAGTGAACACGCTGGCCTTCCCAGCTTCACTCACTGTAGCATGGTCCCTATCAAAGTCTGATGCTCTCCCTGCTACAGGACTCTCAGCAACTCATCTGGCTTTGTTTTTTATGAGGAAAGGGCCTCGGATACCCCTATTACAGAGACACCCCCCCCCCACAAAAGACAAGTGCACGAACACTGCATGCGCCATCACGTATGCTGCATTTCCCTATGTGCTCAGCGTGTCACCTGATGTAGTTGGGGTTTTTGGAATACAGGTTCTTCATGAGTATGGCCACAGAACTCTTGAACTGAGCCCCAGCAGTCGGGGGGCGTTTGAGAGATGCCTGCTTGGGATCTCCCTCAGGGAACAAGGACCGAAGGAGGGGGTGCCGGGCCTTCCACATGGCCTGGGACAAGTCCCGGAAGAGTAGGTCATTGTTCTTATCAATGAAGCTGTTCACGTTGTAAGTCACCTGTAGAGAAACAGCTGTTGGTCTGGAGGGCCCGTGACCCTGTCCCAGCACTTGGTGCTCCCAGTCTCAGCGTGAAGTGTTCCCAGATCTCATCTCCCCACTGTTTCTCCCCCATTGCCTTCCACCCACGCCCAGCCCTAGTCTCTACCCTTCAGCCCTGCCATGTCACCTTGCCCGCATAGTGGCAGATACGGAAGCTGCTGAGGCCCATGGTGTGGTCATACTGGTGCTGGGCATTCTGGGTGACTTTGCTCTCATAGTGATCGTGCTTGGAGAAGAGCTGGTTCAGCTTCGCTAGGAAGGTGGTGTCACTGACCACCCCAGGCCGTAGGCACTCCTCGTCCAGCATGGCCAGGATGCCTCGCTGATTCTGGTCAGGGAAACAAGATCAGCCCAACCTAGCCAGGTCCTCCAACATGTCCACATTCTCACTGCTGTCCCTCTGCCGCTCACCCTTTGTCCTCTTTACCATCCTTACCAAGTGGGGCAGGGGGAGGAGGGTGGGAGAGACAGGGCAAGGATATCTAGGCAGTCTGGAAGAGGAAGGAGGTCTCAGATGAGAGAAGGATAACTCACATGCTCAATGAGGTTGCAGATAATGCCATTATCAAAGTAGTCCACCTTTGTCCATGGTATGCCCTGGCAAGAAGAGATGTGACAGGTCACAGGAGCAGGTCCAAGACCTCATGGGGCTCAGCTTCCCTTTCACCCACCCCACAAAGGACTCAGAAAGCCCTGTAGTTAAGAGGGGTGCTTGCTGTGGTTTTTGTTTAGGTTTCATTCCCTCCAAGGTTGATGGAGAATTTGTGGCGTGGGTGGCTAGACACACGGGAGGACCCAAAGCAGCTGTGAGGAAGGGGGAGATGCTGCAGAGAGCCCTGTAGGTGCTGTGGGGTGGAGACAGAAGTGTGATATGTTGAGTAAAGGCTGCAATAGGGATTACCCCACTGTGGGAGTAGGGAAGCATCCCTGAGGATGTGGAAGAGCAAATGGCCACACTGCTCTCACAACGACCTATAAAACCAAAGCACATGAGCCCACCTCATCAAACAATAGACCTACCTTGATACATCTTCAAAGACCTACATCAGTGCTTCTCAAATTTGCATCACAGTCATCTGGAGGGCTTGGGAAAACAGACTGCTGGGCCCCACCCGCAGGCTTTCTGATGTAGCATGAACTGGACAGAGCCCCCAGGAATCTGCCTTTCTAACACCTTCCTGGGGGATGCTGATGCTACTAGTTTGAGAACCACTAATCTACCTGATACTTTGGGATTGTATAGTTTTTGTTTTTTTAAAGCAAGAATGGGGGCACCTGGGTGGCTCAGTCAGCTAAGCTTCTGACTCTTGGTTTCAGCTCAGGTCCTGATCACCGGGTCACTGGTTCTGTGCTCAGCATGGAGTCTGCTCAAGATTCTCTCTCCCTCTGCCCTCCCTCCCCTGCACACATGTGTGTGCGCACTCTCTCTCTCTCTCAAATAAATAAATCTTTTTTTTTAAAGATTTTATTTATTTATTTGAGAGAGAGAGAAAGTGAGAGCATGAGTAGGGCAGAGGGAGAAGGAGAAGCAGACTCCCTGCCAAGCAGGCAGCCCAATGTGGGGCTCGATCCTAGGACCCTGGGATCATGACCTGAGCCAAAGGCAGACATTCAACTGACTGAGCCCCCCCAGGCACTCCAATAAATAAATCTTTTTTAAAAAAGGCAAGAATGATACAGAAGAAGACCCAAAGATAATTGTTCCCCACTTTAGGGATAGCTGCAGGCGGATAGCTCCTGGTCCCACCCAAGGGCCAGCCCTCCCAGGCTCAGGCCATTCCTGGGTGTGGGGATGTGGCTGGGGAGCACAAGCCTCTCTCTCTCTTTAGGGATCTTTAGGAAATTGCAGATCTTTAGGGAACGCAGAGTGGAATTAAGTAGAATTGTCCTCCTACTTCATCCCCGATATACCTTCCCCAACTAGTTAAATGAAGTATGATATCCTTACAATCCTATGTAGCTATAAAGATGCTTCTTTATATACCGATATGGAAAGATCTCTTATTAACTGATGAAAGCAAAATGTAGAGCAGAGTGTATGCACTGCCACTTGAATAAATTCTGTGGGAAAACGTAATTATAGATTTGCTTGATTACACATAAAAGACCTCTGAAAAGGGCCCCTTCATTTGCCTCTAGATGGGAGGAGTACTAGGAGGCTGGGGACAGGCTGGGAGGGAACCCTTCTTTATACACTTTTTTAAGCTTTTTCAATTTTGAAGCATGGGAATGTGTTCTCTATTTGATCATTAAATTTTTAAAATAAAAATATACAAAACAACTAAAAAACAAAAACCTTTCCCACACATTATGACCGCATTGCCTGAAATTCTGCCACAGCAGATTCCTGAGGGCTCACAGGCAGCATCCCTGGGAGGGTTTTGATGAGTGAGACTGTGAGCCATTCACACTTTGGGGTGGATTAGCTCAATCAGATAGCTTTTCTAACACCTAGCCATAGAAACAAGGGTTCTCGCCAAACAGGGGAAGGAGTGTGGAAATGTTGAGCCATGGGGCACTTCTGGGGAGGAAGTCTGGGATGAGGGTGCCACAAAAGGGGACCGTGACATCGGCCAGGGCCTGAGGAGACAAAGAATTCTGAGACGTTAGAGAAGAGCACCAAAAGGGATGTGGTAGGGTGACGAGGCCAGGAGAAATGTCCCTTCTAAATCTGGTTCACAGTGCACTGCAGGCCGCACACAGCTGTCCCCCTATCCTTGTGAGGTCTCCCCGCCACACACACACCCTTTCATCGGTCTGCCCCTTCCTTGCGTGGCCTGGGGTGGGAGCAGGGGGCCTGGGGGCTGGAGAGCAAAGACCAGGGCTTCTTGGGAAGGCTGGACTGTTCACTTGGGCAAGGGAAACTTTTTGTGCTTTGTGTTCCCATCTGGGGACAAGTAAGAGGAAATTGTGATGGAGAGAAAGGACAGACCGGGCATGTGCCCAGAAGCAATTTCCAAGAGGGTAGGTGGGGGAAGGCTGAGCGCACCTCTCTCTCATATTCTTCTTGCTCCTCTTTCAGCGTCACCTCGATGAACACCTGCTGCAGCTTCTCGTTGCAATAGTTGATCACAAACTGCTCAAAGCTATTATCCTGAGGGAGGGGACCCGCGGCAGAGAAGGGGCAGCTCAGCCCAAATCTCTTCCTGCCTCTCCCAACCCGCCCCCCCACCGCCTTTGAGCCTCCGTGCCCCAACCCTAGGGAAGCAGGGTGCTGCAGGTGGATGAAGCTCTCTCACCTCTAGAATTTCAAAGCCGTAGATATCCAGGACCCCCATTACCTTCTTCTTCTCCCCAGTGCCCACCTGAAGAGGAGGAAAAGAGAAATCTGAGGACGGGCCTCCTCTGCATACCAGGCCAGGCCCTTCTCGGGTGGAGGTGACCGGAGCAGAGGGCAAACAGAACTCGGGTGAGCTTGACCATGCTGGGAAAGAACTGTCGTGAACTCCTTCCTCCTCTACACACTAGAGGACAAGCAGAGGGAGGGAGGGAGAAGGGAGATGCGAACAGATTCCAGGCTGGTGCTCCGATGGAACGAGGCAGGAAGACATTAAGATCCTCTCAGGAAAATAATCATCTCTTAGATTTGTAGAGCATTTTACAAAAAATTCTACGCTCTTACTTCATTAAGCCTCACAATAACCCTAGAAGGTGTGATTATTCCCATTTTACAGATGAACAAATCAAATTTCAAAAGGGCTAAGCACTTATCCAAACCTAGATTCAAATCCTATTTTCCCCTGCTGCCTTTCAGTAATAGCTTCTGAATTGATGGCACTTTCATGTACAAAAATTTTGAACAATAGCTCCATTTTGATCTAATTCACATTCCATAAAATTTACCCTTTAAAGGTGTACGATTCAGTGGGTTTTTTCCGGTATATTCAAAAGGTGTATGACTATCACCACTACCTAATTCCAGAGCATTTTCATCATCCCCAAAAGAAATCTTGTACCCATACCCATTAGCAGACACTCCCCCTCCCCCTCCCCCGACCCCAAGCCCCTGTTAACCATTAATCTACTTCCCGTCTCCATGGATTTGCCTATTCCGGACATTTCATATAAATGGAATCATACAAAATGTGGCCTTTTGTGTCTGCCTTCTTCCACTTGAATGTTTTCAAGATTTGTCCAAGCTGAGCATGAATCAGTACTTCGTTCCTTCTTATGGCCAAATAGTACCCCATTGTATGAATATACCACATTTTGTTTATCCTTTCACCAACTGATGGACATTTGAGTCGTTTCCACTTTTTGGCTAGTATGAATAATGTCTCTCTGAACTTTTGGGTACAGGTTTTTATGTGGACATCTGTTTTCAAATCTCTTGGATATATATCTGGGAGTGGAATTTCTGGTTATATGGTAACCATGTACGTAATTTTATCCAATCCTCACTAAGCCCTGTGAAGCAGGTAGGCATGAATGTCCAATTTTCCAAATCAGGAAACTGAGGCTCAGAATCTCTGTGAAATGAAAAGGCCACACAGCTGGTAAGTAGGGGATCCAGAGAGTCAAACTCAAAAACCAGAGATGTTTCCACAACAACACACTATTGGAAGGAACTGAACCCTACCCTTCATCCTTCTTCCTCTGCTCATCTCAGAACCCAAAGTACGGGGATGGTGACCAGGGCAAGAAAGGTGATGCAGACAGGAGAGAGTTGGGGGAGGAGAGCCATCTCTCACCTTGATACTCTCATTGATTCGATTCACTATCCAGTTGAAAAGGCGGCTGTAGATGTTCTTGGCCAGAGCATCGCGAGCATACTGAGCCTGTAGGGCAGGGCCAGCTGGTTAGGATGGGAGCCACAGAAGAGTCCCCAAATCAGCCTCCTCCCATAGGGCCTTTACCTGAATGACATTCAGTGCAGTGACCACATTTTCTTTGGCTGTTTTCATGGTCCTTGAGCACAAAGCCTTCTCTAGTTCCTCTGAATTCAAACCTATCATTTCCCCAATCTCCTGAATACCTGGAGTGAGGAGGAAACACAACATGGCCTGAAAGAGGGCTTTCCTCCTGGGGAGGGAGGGCTGAGAAGTGACACTGCTAGGAGATGGGTGTCCCTGGGTCTTGCTGGGGATGTCCTTACAGCCCATCCAGGACATGGCCCAGGAGGAATCTCTGGGGGGAGGAGGAGGAGAGAGGGAGCTATGGACACTTTGAATGCATTATCTACTTTAATAGGAGAATCTCCTGAAATTCTTTGTAAAGACTCCACTGAGATTCAGAGAGGTCCCAGAATCTAGGTCTATCAAACTTCATAACCTCATTCCAAAACGTCTCACTGGGAATTCTCCATGGGTGTGTTTGGGGAAGAACTCGGGAATGGGCTGAGTGGGACTGAATCAGAGTGGAGTCAGTTACGCAGGAGATGGTGGAAGAACAGGAATTGTAGTAGGAGACTGGGGAGCAGCTTGGGGGTACCAACAGGGCAGTGCAGACCTCTCCCATTCCGGATGCCACTTGCTGATATCCCATTGGCCTGGAACTCGTCTGCCAGCTCCACATTCCCCAGCTTCAGCACGAGGGCCGTCACCTCGAGCACCTGTTGAATCTCCTCCTCCGAGAAACCAATCACAGTCATTGCACTCTTGAGGAGAGAGCAGAAATCAGAAGCTGAACAGTGGTGCTAGTTCAAAGCCTCCCTTCTCAAAGCCAAAGCCTGGGCTCAAAGGATGACCTAAGGGCCCACCCTGGGCACCCACCTGCACAGCCTTGAAGTTGGAGGCGTCGTCCATGCCGTCAACTCTGGACACTTTCTGGTTTAGGAAGGCATAACCACTTGCGTCCCGCTCAAGCTTCAGGGCCTCTGGGAGGGCCAGTGTGAGGGAAGAGGTTTAGTACGCAGGCTCTCATGAGTCCTCTGGCCTTGACTCTCACAGCCCCTGCCCCAGCTTGGTTTACTCATTAATTCAAAGGAGCCATTTTTGTTTTAGGCTCTTCCCCTGCCTCCTTTGTTTGGGGATCATGAATTCCCATGATGATAGACTAAATTTTTAAGCAGTATTTAGGGTTTGGGTGCTCTTTTTTTTTTTAAAGATTTTATTTATTTATTTAATTGACACAGAAAGAGAGAGAGACAGTGAGAGAGGGAACACAAGCAGGGGGAGTGGGAGAGGGAGAAGCAGGCTTCCCACTGAGCAGGGAGCCCGATGTGGGGCTCGATCCCAGGACCCTGGGATCATGACCTGAGCCGAAGGCAGTCGCTTAACCAACTGAGCCACCCAGGCACCCCGGGTTTGGGTGTTCTTAATTGTTGGGTTTCTTTCCAACTCTTATGAAAGAAAAATCTCATTCCACTCCTCGTCCCACCCTCAGGGTTCTAAACAATGAAAACAAACAAGCAAACTATCTGTCCTGCTCAGTTCTCAGTGGCTCTGAGAGGACAAAGGTGAGGAAAGAAGGGCAAGCACATATCTCCCACCCACCCTGAGCCTCAACACCTCACCCTTGGCCGGGGTTGGCCCATTCACTGTTTGTTCACTAAGTACCAACAAAGTGGCAGGTGCTATGTTCCCCAACCCTGACCCCTCTTCTGGAAGCTTTTCTCTGACGTTGTGGGGCTGAGCCAAAAGGCTCTCTTGTGTTCCCCCCATGGTGAATCTCTATCCCAGCCCATAACACATGGGCTAGGTTTTGTTTTTTTCTGTCTCTCCCACAAATGAACAACTCGTGTGTTGGGACTATGTTTTTCATCTTCATATCCTGTGTGCCTGGCTGGCATATAAAAACTTTTTTTCTTTTTAATAAATGAATCAAGAGAATGGTTGAAGCTGTTCACCTGAGATGGGAAGGAGTAGGTTAAGCATGGAGCTTGAGGGATATCAATGATCTGTTATTCACATGATCTGAGAATCAGGGAATGGCCCTCAAACTAGAGTGTAATGGCAGCTTCCCCTGAGACACAAATTTTGAAACAGGAACCTGCTAAAGAGGGGTGTCTGGACAAAGAATGAGTCAGAAAGGCCCTGGGATGATGACACCAGGGAGGCCTTGCTCAGACTTAGCTTAAATCAATGGGTGACAGAATCAACCAGAACAACATACTAGTGCCTATGATTCAGACAAACTGAGAACAACCAAGACTATTGAGCCAGGAAGGAATAATGAGAGTTGCAGGGGCTCTTGAACCATGGAGATCCCAGGAGGGGAAAGGAGAGGGGCACAAGTCCAGTGGAAAACGACCAGAAACCAAAAGGACAGGTCCTTGGGGGCCAGATACCCACAGTGCTCACAGCTAGAGGCAGGATTGGGAGGCAAACTCTGGCAAGGCCTGCAGTCACACCAGACTCCACAGGGATGCCCACCCAGAGCCACCTCGGGCCCACTCCAGGGCTCTCCAGGACAAGGCAGAGTGCTCCATGACCTTGCTCCTACAGCCACCAGCACAGGCCTGTTGGCACTAATCACACTGTACTTTGCAGTGTTTCCGTTCACGTATCTGCCATCCCTAGAAGACCATAAGTTCTCCAGGACAGGGTCCATGTCATCTTACTCAACTCTGCATCGCTAGAGGCCAGCACAACGTTCAATCATAGTAGGTGTTCAAGAGATGTTTGATGAATGAATAAATGGAACCTCCATAAAACCATCTAAGAAAAGTGAATCAAGGACAGGGCCTGGGTGAGGCAGATGTAGACCCAGAACAACTTCAACTACTGCTCATCAAACATTCTTGAACACTTAGAATATCCTGTTGGATTTTCTGCTGAGCTATCAATAAAGTCCCTTAAATTGAAGATAGGAAAGAATGATAGATGGAAATAAGTGTTCCATTTTTGAAGCTAGCCGGGGGAAGGAGGAACCCAAGCAGGACAGAGGAATAAGAGCAGGTCAAGAGGCCAGAAGATTTATTCCTAGCAATACAATCCCAGAAAAAGAAGAGAACACAGAGGTTGGGGAATTGTTCCCAACAATGAGTGGATGAGATTCAGAGTGAGAAATGCAGAAAGAAGAAGCCTGAAGGCTACAGGGGCCCAGAGGAGACTGAATGGAGGTTGGGGATCTTCTGCCACGTGTCTGGGACAGGCACATACTCAGCAGGTGGGCATCTGCACCGGCCAGCAACTGATAGAAGATGTGGAAGTTCCTTTCTCCTTCGAGCTGCTTCACCACTCGGGATTTCTCCAGCAGATCTGGCAGGGTTAGAAAATAACATCCTGAGGGGCAGGGAGACACCAAAGCTTCCCTCTAAGTCTGCTCTCATCACTGGTGTTCCTAGGGCTTGGGCAGTCTCCTGGTAGCCTACTATTCCTTCCTATGGTAGTAAATCAGCAGAAAGGGACACCGTGGGGAGGAAGGAGGGAGAGGTGGTGAGCAGAATGGGGAGACACTTTCGGGGTGCCTGGGTGTCTCAGTCAGGTTAAGCGGCTGCCTTTGACTCAGGTCATGATCCCAGGGTCCTGGGATCAAGACCCTGCGTTGGGCTCCCTGCTCAGCAGAGAATCTACTTCTCCCTCTCCCTCTGCCCCTCCCCCCTGCTTGTGCACATGCGCTCTCTCTCTCTCAAATAAATAAATAAAATCTTAAAAAAAAAAAAAACAAAGAATGGGGAGACACATACAGTTTGTGATGACGCCACCAAGGGGGGACCCCTTGAAGTCGAACTCAATGTCCATGTATTTTCCCTTCAGAGACCAGAGGGAGAGAGAGAGAGAGAGACTTTGCTTCCTCCTCTTCTCACCACCCTGCCCAGCAGGGGTCTGTGCCCCATTCCTCCTTCTCAAGCCCCCACACCCTCTCCTCCCAGGCCAGGGAGATGGTCACTCACAAATCGAGAGGAGTTGTTGTTGCGGATGGTCTTGGCATTGCCAAAAGCTGCAGAGATGGGGAGAGGGGAGGTGAGGAGACTGAGGGGAGAAGAGGGACTCTGGAGAAGGGGAAGGAAGAAGGTCTTCCAGCCATCATGCCAATCTCAGATTTTTCAGGCTGAACGAAAACAGGGTAAGAGGGTGTAGGGCTGAGTGTCTCTGGGGCCAGTCGGGTGGGGTGGGGGTGCAGAGGAGGTAGAGACTGGAATCCTCACCCTCCAGCACTGGGTTTGACTGAAGCAGCTGCTCCTTCACAGAGTTCACCTGCTCTCCTTTCCCACAGACAGCGGCCACATAAGACATCACCAGCTTACTAGCCTCTGTGTAAGAGAAACCTTCCCGTGGATCCCTCCGCCCTTAACTCCCCTTAAGTCCAGCACCTCCCATCCCTCAGAAGCAGAAAAACTGGGGAGGAATTTCTGGGGTGGGGGCAGGACCAGCCTGGCTTGGAAAGAGAGGAGGGGGTCTCTCCGGCAGTGACCCCACGGCCCCCCCCAGCCAGGTGCCTCACCAGTCTTGCCGGCTCCGCTCTCGCCCGTTATGAGGATGCACTGGTCTCGGTCTCGGTCCCTTAGTGACTGGTACGCCATGTTTGCCAAAGCATAGCTTGGAGGGGAGGAAGCAGGTGATGACTAAGGTGGGGCTAATCCAAGACATCATCTTTCACTCCATCTCCAGCCCCCAGAGTCATCCGCCCTCCTTGGACTAGACTGAGGCAAGTGGTAGGTCTAGGAAGGGGCTTCCTGGGGCCGGGGGTGGGGGGGGTGGAACCTGGAGAGCCTCCTTTAGGAGAAAGGATAGAGGAAATTAGGGTGTCTGGCTGTCAGGAAGTGGGGGCCCTGTCAGCCTTCCCTCGGAACCTTTACTTACATATGGGGCTTCAGCTCATAGAAGGTACAGTCCCGGTATTTGGCAATGAACTCCGGGCCATAGATGGGCAGCTGTTGGTAGGGATTCACGGAGATCAACACATTCCCAATGTAGGTCTGGAGGCAAAAAAGGTAAAGAGAATGAGCAGGGGTGGGGGTAGGGGATGCTGGGAGGGGGAGGAAGGAGTGGGAGCACAGGACCTCTCTGGCCACACACCCACAGCCAGGGGCACCCGTATGCACTCACATAAATCTCCTTCTTCTCATAGCGCAGCTGGAGGGTCTTGAGAAGAGCCTCCTGCTCCAAGGGTTCCAGGAGCACCAGGTCCTCCAACCCCACGGCGCCTTCCAGGAGAGTCATGTCCAGAGGAGCTACTGGTCCTGGGAATAAGGGGTCAGTCGGCTGGCTGAAGTCTGCTCAGCTTTAGGGGTCAGTAACTGTGTGAGGGGAAGAGGGCAGAAGGATCTAAGAGAGCCTTCCCCTCCAACTCCTGGCCTTAGAGATGGTCCTCAACCCAGGGAGTCCTCTGGACTAGCCAAAGCTAACTGCGGGAAGCTGTGGGAACTCTCCCTGAGTGAGGAGGATCCCCTGCTTCTGGGGTTAGGGCTGGTGGGGGTGGGGCAGGGGTGGGACAGGACCACCTGCCTTTGACCAGGGTAAGGAAGGCACCCAGCAGGCAGCGACCAGGGGGTGGGGAGTGGGGGGGTTGGGGAGCACAGTTGTGTTTGCAGGAGAGCAGCCTGGGGAGGAAAGGGTAAGCTCTGGAGGCTCACTCCCTCCCGCACTGAGGTCCTGGCCAGGGTCCAGACTCCTTGACCTTCTGCCCCCAGTTCTCCTTCTCAGCTCCTACCTCTCGCAACCTCTAGTTAAGTCACCGGGCCCACCCACACCCAACATGAACGTTCTTCCGAAGGTCCCTCTCATTGCCACAGTGAGATTCATCATCTAAAGGGGGGCTGGATGAGGTGATTGATGAGTTAGAGGACAGAGGCAGGAGCTCCTCCGTAAAAGATTAGAATACCCCAAATAAAAGTGAGGTTGGTTTCTGCCACATCAAGTAGCTGTCACGATCTCTGGAGGTGCCTACACATCTGTCCCTATTTTTCCATCTCCAGCTTTTACACCCATTGCTGTAACCTTCCGGCATGGACTTTGCCTCAGAGGGACACACCCAGCTTTTTAGTAGCTGGTGGGAGTGGGCAAGGAGGAGCAGAATTATTGTGAGGCTCAGCCCCATGCAATGGGCACATGGCAGGTGCAACCTCAGGAGGAAGCCCAGCCCTCCTCAGTCTTTCCTGTGGGACCGAGTAGGTGGGGTGGCCTGGTGCGGAACAGAATCATTAGTACAATGGTCAGGGCTACTCCCTAAAAGGAATAAAAAAGCCACATGTCCTAGTCTCCAGCAATGCTCAACCTGGGCGGGGGAGGGGAGGGAAGCAGAGATGGAAGTTTGGGCCAGAGGGGAACATAGGCTGACTTCAGCCTTCACTCTGCTTTCCCCAAGTTTCAGAAAATGAGAGCGCTCGTCACTTCCTGGAAGGACACAACTGAGAGAGCAGTAAGAATAGTGACACTAGCAATCTCTAACAGTCAGGTACCATGGGCCAGGCAGGGCTCCAAACACTATATACACGAAATCATTTGATGCTTACAAACAATATCCTCATGAAGTACGTACTATTATTATCTCCATTTTCCAGATTAAAAAAATTAAAGTTTTTAAGTGACTTGGCAGGCAGGGGTGAGCAGCAGAAGCAGGGCTGGAGAAAGGCATATTCTTTGGATTTGGATTTGAGGGAAGTGGGAATGTGACAGGTCGGGGGGTGGGAGAGGGAAAAAGGAAGCACTCCCCAGATAGGGCACCCCTGGATGTGCAGAGCAGTGATAGGTCAAGGCAAGACTCACCCAACACTGGAACTAGGGTGTAACTTCAGTGTCCCTTGGAGAATAGTGAATGAAATCCCAATTTGACAGGAAGGGGGCATAGGAGTCCCAAGGCCCGAAGGGTGGAGAGGTGTCTTCGTTAACAGGAGCTGTCCATGGTGTCTGAGGGGCCAGGAAAGAGGTTGCCCTCCTCCTGCCAGTGTCCACTCTCCTGACCTTCCACTGTGCTGCCTCCTCTAGCCAAGGCTCCCTGTGCCAGTCAAGCCAGGAGAGGCCAGAGACGGCAGCTCAGCACAAAGTCCGAGGCTGTTCCTGCTGAGGGTGTGGCTCGATTAACCCTTCCCAGGCTGGATGCCCCAGAGGGAGATGCTCAGTCATATGAGAAAGCCCCCTCTAGATAGGAAAGGGTATCTGGCTGGGCTAGCTGAGGGGCTCAGGTAGAGTTCTTGCTCCACTGCCCCCCAAATTTGGAAATAAGAGCAGGAGTGGAATTAATAGCCAAGGAAAAGCTTTTCTAAAAAGTCAGGAATTTTTGCCAAAGAGGAAGGCAGGCTGGGGTGTCTTCCCTAGCAAAGAAACAGTACTTCCCTCAAACCTACCTATCTCATTGCGGGTCAGAGGGTATTAATGACATTACTTGGGGAGCTAGGCAGACAAAATCCCCAAATTCCCTCCCCCCCCCATGGGTCAGCCCCCACAAACAGACCCGAAGGCTCTAGTTAGTAATACCACCTGGCATTTGTATGGATGCCAGTTTCATGGACTCCCACCTGTCTCATCTCACTGAATCACACCATCCTGTGAGCTAAGCAGTGCAGCTACTCACTGCATTGAAAAGGCAAATACTGAGGTTCCACAGACAGTACATGGCAGAACCAGGAACAGAATGTAGCTTCCTGACCCTAAGTCTCCCATAGGCTTCAGCCCAAGTCTTGGTATTTCTGGTTTTCATCCTTCTGGGCGAGGAACCTGAATGAGACCCTGAGATGCTGCTTCCTGGGCACTAGCCCAGCTGAAAATAACCACCCCCAATAGATAAGAGGCTTACACAATCCTGTTTTCCAGGATACCCCCTCATCCACCCAGGAAAATTCCTGAACAACAGGCTCCCTCTGCCCACCATCCTCTCTCCCAGGCACGCACAAAGAGCACACTTAGCTGAAGACAGACTCCATCCTCTAACTCCCAGCCACAGCTGCTCGGTTCAAGGTCCAAACTCTACTGCTCTCACAGAAGCACTCTGCATACGCCTGGCCCATCAGCAATTCCATTATCAACCTGCCCTTACATGATTTATTGATCTACTATATATATATCCGAAGGGAGAGAAAAAGGCAAGGGAAAGAGAGAGCAAGCAAGCCAAGCGGAAGTGCCATCAGCACGCAATCCCAGGTATACACAGAAGCAGCGTCCGGATCAGAGGCAGAAAGGACCACAGATCCTGTCTTTTGTGTGGAGGAAACAGACCTAGGGTGAGAAGCCACCTTCCCATGGTGTGATCCTGGGAACCCAGGTCTGGAACCCAGGTCTCCTGTTCTCCAGGCCAGGAATCTGCAGCCACCCACAGTGTGGGATTTATCTGTGTGTCGACCCACTCACTCGTTTTCTGAGTGTCTCCTATGTGCTCACACGAGAGAAGGGATTCTAAAATGAGATGGCATCCTCAGGCGAGACACAATGGAATCAACATCACAGCTGGGGTGACCCACCATCCTAGTTTGCCTGGGACCTAGGACGAGTCCTCTGAACGTGGGAACTTGACTACTAAAACTAGGAAGGTTCTGGCCACACTGGGATGAATGGGTCACTCTAAATTAATGAGGTACAAATACACATCCAAGTCCGTGGTGATTTCAAGATCTTTCAAAGCATTCCAGGGATGAGAGGAGGCCTGGGGGATGCAGGACTGGGATCTGATCCCAGGCAAAACTCAAGTAACTGGAGCTGACTGGTCTTCCTCCATCATGATTCTGAAATCCCCTTCCTCTTCTCCCCATTAACATTTCTAGTCTGTATAAGGGGCATGAGGGAACTTTGGGGGTGATGGAAAAGCTCTAGATCATGACTGCAGGAGTGGTTACACAACTGTCAATTAACTCTTTTTGTCAAAACTCAGCAAAACTTAAAACAAATTTTATTGTACATAAATGACACTTCAATAGAGCTGGCAAAAAGAAAAGTAAAAAAGAAGAAAGAAGAAACAATTCTAGACCCTTTAGTGCTGATTACTGACAGGGTTGGGAAGGCAGTAATTTTATGAAACTAATTCATATGCAGAAGTCCTCCCAAGGATATTCATTTTTTTAAAAAAGATTTTATTTATTTATTTGACAGAGAGAGACACAGCGAGAGAGGGAACACAAGCAGGGGGAGTGGAAGAGGGAGAAGCAGGCTTCCTGCCGAGCAGGGAGCCTGATGTGGGGCTCGATCCCAGGACCCTGGGATCATGACCTGAGCCTAAGGCAGACGCTTAACACTTAATGACTGAGCCACCCAGGTGCCCCAAGTATATTCATTTTTAAAAGATGCTACACAATAAAAACACAGAAGTTTTCAGATATGGTGAAGATGTTTGGTGGTAGAGGGTCTTCCTGATTCTCACAAATTATTTGGTGTCAACTAGTAACATTGATCAAATACTTACTGTGTGCCAGGCAACAAGCTAAGTGTTTTACATCCTTGCTATTCAAAGTGAGGTCCACACCCAATATCTGAATCACCTGGGAGTTTATTAGAAATGCAGAATCTTGGGGCACCTGGGTGGCTCAGTCGTTAAGCATCTGCCTTCAGCTCAGGTCGTGATCCCAGGGTCCTGGGATCAAGCCCCACATCGGGCTCCCTGCTCCACGGGAAGCCTGCTTCTCCCTCTCCCCCTTCCCCTGCTTGTGTTCCCTCTCTCGCTGTGTCTCTCTCTGCAAATAAATAAATCTTAAAAAAAAAATGCAGAATCTTGGGCCTCAACCCAGACTTATTGTATCAGAAGTCTGAATTTTTTTTTTTTTAAAGATTTTATTTATTTGAGAGAGAGACAGAGAGAGCACAAGCAGGAAGAAAGGCAGAGGGAGAGGGAGCAGACTCCCTGCTGAGCAGGGAGCCCGATATGGGGCTGGATCCCAGGACCTGGAGATTGTGACCTGAGCCGAAGGCAGACGCTTAACCATCTGAGCCACCCAGGTGGCCCTAGAAGTCTACATTTTAACAAGCTTCCCAGATGATTCCTACGCATGTTCAAGTTTGAGAAGAACTTCTTCACACTTATTTTTTGTCCTTACTAAAACCCTATGATGTTGCATACCTAGCAATAATGCTTTTTTATTAATTCAATGATTTATAATCACCTCCATCTCTTATTTACCTAGTATAGTTATAGAAGGGAGAGGAGAAAAGAAGCCATTAGTGTGCATTCATCTACATAAATTTACATATGATCTCCTCCTGATTCTTCCTGTTTCACAGACTGTCTGAAAAATGGACAATAGATTTCCATGTAGTCTAAATAACTGAGAAGAGAGGACACAGGCAGAGAATTAATGCAAATGCTGTAACGGATCCCCAGAGCAAAGGAAATAGCTAAAACATAAAAGAAAATGGAAGGTACGAGACTCCTCCTGCAGAAGCCGGGCCTACACATAATTGAAGTTTTTATTCCATGGCCCCTAATACTCACTACAGCCCCGCCCCCTCTCTCCCTACACAAAGCTCTTGGCAGACATCCCACAGCTGGATCCCCAGGTCTTCCCCTCACCCCAGTGGAGAAACAAAAGATATTTTTTAAGAAAAGGAAGAAGTAGGGGCGCCTGGGTTGTTCAGTCAGTTGAGTGTCCGACTCTTGGTTTCGGCTCAGGTCATGATCTCAGGATTGTGAGATTGAGCCCCGAGTGGGGCTGTGCTCTCAGTGGAGAATCTGCTGGAGATTCTCCCTCTCCCTCTGCTCCTCCCCACTGCTCATGCTTTCTCTCTCTAATAAAAATAAATTAAAAAAAAAAGAAGAAGAACTAAAGCACAATCGGAGTAGCTCCCTGGACTAGGAACAGCCTATACGTTTTTTCCCTGTGAGACAGCGTGGTCGTACAACCTGTGACTCCTGCAAGAATACCCCTTCGAGATCTGGCACGCTGGGAAATCATCCAGGCCAAGGATGGAAGTAGACCAAGGCAGACCCAGGGTGGGGAGTGGTGGTTAAGAAAAAAAGGAAAATAGATGGCATGCAACACCATCTCATCAAAAAGATGAAACTCAGAAGCTAATTGCCTCAAGAGATCCAAATAAGAAAAGTACACGTTCATTAAGAGAGACCACTATATAGTCTATAAAACTTTATTAAAATTGGGATTACTTACAAACTTGTACAATAAAAATGAAAAAATATATAATAAGACATTGTTATTTTTTCTTACAGAAAAGAGCGAAAATGAGACCCATGGCAAAGAGCCATCCCTGATCGTTTTGTTCCTTTCAAACATTCGTGCACATTTATTTTAAATATAAATGACAAATCTTTTAAAACAACACTAAGGCATTACCCACAGGCTAAAACTTACCCAGGAATTCCTCAGCCCTGCTATCTCACCATCAGTTCCACAAACATGGGAAACTGAGGCACTGGCAGGCTGTAACAGTTCTAACACTCACACTATGAGCTCTCTAGTACACTAACGTGACGCGAAGGCCGCCCATACTGCAGCAAAGTTCAGGGAAGATTCACCATTTTCAAGTTACTGTCAAGGGTGTGAAGAGGAAGATGACACACACTGGCAGGGGATGGGGAGCTCAAAGTCCCAAATCTGGGGGAGGCTGTGTGCCACTCCCACTCCCCACTAAGCTTACGTGTATTGATGTGGACATGAATGTGCTTCGTTTATTCCTCCAGGCACCGGCTCCCATCACATAAGGCACCAAACACCCTTCCCAAGGTAGTAACCATCTAGAATCCAACTCCACAGCAACTAGGTCCGTAAGCTACGTTACCAAGAGATACCACTGGATCACCATAACTGCATAGGTTTCCCTAAACATAATAATCAATTTCTGCTACATCAAAACATAAACAAGAGGTTTTACGTGCATTTGCCTTGTGCAAATGGCTATTTTATACGTTTATTACTTGGCTTCAGTGCCTATGTAACATGAAGGCATAATAAATCTGTCAAACGGTCCTCTCCTTGGTTGAGATAAAGTTCTTGGCATTTCAATATAGGTTATTATCTCATATGTCAGACCTGAGTCCAAAGGAATACTAGAAGGACATTTAATTTCCTTTCCTCCTACTTCAACTTTCACTATTCAATTCAGAGAAAAGTTATGAGTAAACAGCCAAGAACCATTTTTATGCAGGCATCCATCTGAGCCCATCTTTTTTTCTGGAACAAAAAGATTGAGGGCAATTGCATAATCCATTTCCAAGCTTTTTATGGATATCAGGGACAGGGAGGACTATCTGGCCTATTTGGGTCCTTTCATTCATCAGATCTCTAACGTATATGCCAGGTGGGAATTGGGTTGAAGGGAACACAGTAACACAGTCAGTGAAGAGAGGGCTAGGCCTTGAATGGGATGTATCAGCACAAAATAGAACACTGGGACCCAAAGACTATGATTAGCAACCCCTCCCCTTTGTAACAGACATAAAAGGCTTGGACCTGGGAGGAGAAAATAAACTAGTTTTGGTGGGATGAAGTGGCTGATAGGACTTTCTTATTAGAAGACATCCAAGTTGCTAAACTGTCCTTATTTTTGGTGATTGGTTCCATTGGTCTCGTGAAAGCAATCTGAGTGGGAAAGTGGAGGGGAAATGTTTTAGGCCAGCTGGCTCTCATATTCCCATTAATGGCAGTCATGCTCTACATAACTTGGTCAGACCAATTAGAGGTGATAGATTTCCAATGCTGAAGAGACCCTGCGCCCTAGGGCCAATTTACAGCTTGATATTTGCGAGCAAGATGCTGACATGGCAGCAGACATGGCTCCGATGTCCAGCTCACTCCATGGTTATCCCCTCAATCCTTTTTGATGAGATCAGTCGGAGAGATGAGACTATGCTGAATCGCAAGAGCTGTAACTGCCAGAGAAAATTAAGTGGGGGCTTCAAGTAGTGACTGAGCCAGCAGACTAAGTGGCCAAGAGGGAGACAAGAGCAGCCCCCGAAGAAGGCTTATGGAGTCAAGCGATCTGCGGGCACTTGGAGGCTCTGAAGCATCTGGGGCAGAGCAAGGACACACAGCACACCAAAGGCACCCTCGTCCTTCCCGGTCTCAGAGAAGCTGTCACGCTGCAGGACCCACGGTCACCTCCACTGCCTACAGCTCAGGTCTCCCACTACAGACACGGAGTAATAAACGGAGTTTGATCTTACTTGCCCCAAGTTCAAACACGGTAAAAAAAAAAAAAAGTGGTCTGGAGGTGGAAACGAGATTTCACAAGGAGTTTAACGAAACAAAAAAAGAGGAGACTCTCTCCCTGCTTCACAGTGCTTTCTCACCGAGATAAAGATAAGAGGCAGGGCAGGGAAAGTCACCTGGAGGCAAGCCACCACCTCCCAAACGAGCTTTCTGGGGGAAGGCACCAAAGTCTCCGGGTAATCCTGAGACCACTTGTACAGATGAATTATTTTTTCAAATAAACTGCTCCTCAAATATGCTAGATCTTGATTTCTATAAATAAAGCAAAAAAATAATATATTCCAGAGGTCCTAACAGTTCTCTGCAGAGGGATAAAATTTGACCACGTACATAATTTACAAAGGCATGAAGGTTTCCCAATATAAAGCTCCTTTGCCCTGCAACTTTAACCCACAGCATCTGACCAAATACTGCGTTTCCACTTTCTACTGTATATGTATTTGCTGCCAACTGAGGTAGTAGCCACTTTCGGACAGTTTAAAGCTGTGGGAAACACTGGTGGTAATAATCAACTGCCCACCTGGAGGGGAGTCTCAGAGCTGACATTTTGGAAGTTGGCAATGAGCCCAGGGCCTTTCAAGATTATCTGCTAAGTGGCTGGTCTGAAGGAGTCATTACAGTTTTTTAAAAAATCATCTGCCGTCTCCACGATCACGGTACACCAGTGAGCCTGATACTGTGCTCCGGCCGTCAGGGCCTATATTCCTGGCTAGAGTCATTATAGCCTCTTCCAAGGTACGGGGGTGAAGATCACCAAGACAGAACCAAGCAAATGACAGAGACTTGGGAATTTGCTCTCTCATAAATGACACTGCTGGTTTATAAGGGTACTTTCCAATGGCAAAAGAATCTGGAACTAATGCCACTGTAATAAAAGGCAGCATGAATCTCTAGTCAGAAATGGAACTGCAAATAAGTGTACTAAATGCACAGAAAACTGTGATCCTGAGAGGTGAATGAACACCCAGAGGCATGAAGATAACCTGGAGGTCTATTTCGTGGCAATGCGGACTGTGGCCGCTACAAAGCTACAGTTTTATGTTGTATCAAGGAAACGTCCCAGATAGTCTCAGGGCTTACAAAGTAGCCAGATTGGGGGGGGGAGGGCGGAGTACAGGTGGTAAGGAGA
Organism: Phoca vitulina; assembly: GCF_004348235.1. Taxonomy (NCBI): domain Eukaryota; kingdom Metazoa; phylum Chordata; class Mammalia; order Carnivora; family Phocidae; genus Phoca; species Phoca vitulina. The sequence continues at coordinate 14,885,973 of NW_022589726.1, read as the reverse complement.
GGCTGAAAAAAACACGTAGAATGTGTAGACAAAGGAAGAGAAAGGAAAAGGAGAGAGGTTCTTGATTCCACAGCAACTCAAAGATATGTGTCCCACTGACAGGAAAAATGGAGGGCATGTAAAAAGCATTTAAATTCTCTAAAAAATGATCACTTCTCCCAACTTGCAGGACTAATGCTACAAACGAAGGGGAAGAGAATATAAGAAATGAAACAAACTCTAAACTGTACATACTTCACAGTTGAGGAAATAGACACTTCCTGAAAGGGCAAAAGGGGGCAAGGAAGAATGGGAAGGGAAGAATGCAAATGTCTTAAGATAGAATTAAAACTTGGATATAATAAAAAGCCTGACAGACCTCCCCTATAGAAGGGTTCACAGGCATGTTCCTAAAAGCAAGCAGGATTTAGACAAACATGTGAGAACTAATTCAAAGCCCAACACAACAATTCTGGGGCTTTAATGGATAATCCATATTAATAAACATGTAGGGACCTATGGGTTTGTCAGTCTGGAGCACTTGCTGGTTCTGGAACGTGAATTTGTTATATTTAAAAAAATATATTTGTTTAAAAATCAAGACAGAAATAAAAATCTATTTTCCTCTTAAAACAGCTAAAACAAGGATTATTCTAAAGTCACTGAAAGAAAAGCAGAAGTGAAGGAGGCTCAGATTTGTGTATTTCTCTCTGGAAGATGCAGCCTAGGGTCCGAGTTACTGCACATGTAACAGTTCTCACTTTTGAGTGCCAGCTACAGTGGCAGAAATACCACCACCGAGTCCATCTTTAAGAGGAGCTAGAACACCGTGCTAGCTGTGGCCATCCGGTTTTTTGTTTTTGAAACATAGGTGGGCCAACAACCCATGGGAAGCATTGAAAGCATTCACGACTTCACCCATTCTCCCTCAGGGATCCCACAGAGACCACCAAGACCATTTCCAGAGGGAGGCCTACTCAGGCCTCTAATTTCAGTCGGAGAATTTCTGCACTATCTCACCCTGTTTCAAGGAGTTGAGAAGCAATGGTGCACACATGCAACATGGACCACTGAGGTACCAAGCCAGTCCACATAAAAATGACTGACTACCACCTAAGTCAGGAGGTGATTTGTTGTGTGATAGCGGGATACCGAGAATCTGAGTCCTCCTCTTCAGTGGATGTTTCCTCATAGATTTCATCCTCGGTAATGATGCTCCCTAATCCATATTCCTGCTCATGGACAGAAACCTCATTTGGTGTGAGGTGAGAAGAACCTTCCACAAAGTCAGCAAATCTGGAAAAGAGAAAATGATACTCATTAAGAACCTGCCTTCTGTCCTTTCTGGTCTCCTTCCAAAATAAGAACAAAGTGAAACCCTCGATACACTCACAGCTCAAATTTTACAGAGTCTGCCTTACTCCAGCAGGGAAGCAGACTAAAAGCAAGAAATAAAGAAAAGAGGAAAGCTGGGGTCAGAAGCCAACATCCCCTGAAATCCTATCCTGCTTAATAAGCACTAGCCTATCCTTTTAGTGAGGAAAGTGCTAAGGTTCCTTTAGTCATTTGTAATCCTGATAAGAGAAGATTATGGAGCATTACACATTTATTCATGTTTATGGCCCTATAAATTTTATGCCATCAGGATTCCAAATTGAAGCTTCACATACTCATTGGTACAGTTGCTCCCAAATAAAAAGGGAACACACCCCCCCAACCCCACAGAAAAAAACCACTCAGAGAGCAATGTAAAACTATCACACGGGAAACAATATGGTACTGGAGTCTTCTCTCATTGCTACAATCAAATCTAGAGTAGATGGTTCCTTGAGGATATGCTTAACATATGATAATATATGTATCTTTTTCTCAACTACTCCTACATGAACAGGAAAACAAAGCCATGAATACAAAATGTTTATCTAGAAGTATGATCTCTGTTAGAACTCAAGGTCACAATACCCTGATAGATGCCTGGCATAGCTGGCCAAGAGTTTACCTCTTTGGAGACTGGATTCGAGAAACAGTCTTCCAAGCAGAACAGTCTGGACTGTTACAATATTCTCGAAGCTCCTCTAAAGCCTTTCGGGTCTCCACTTCTCCTTGTATCCGATATTCTTCTTCTGTCAGGAGACGAGGGGGGACAGTCTTTTCTGTTGCCTTACACATCTTTCTGTGCTCACCAAAATAACATCATGAATCATTAATCAGTAATTTCTATCCAGCCTGCCCTCCAGCTTCCTTCAGTGAGCCAAGTATACAGCAGAGAGCCTGGACATTAAGAGTCATCATCCCCACCTTTCTTCTATAGACATCTTTACTTATAATATACTCCTGACGTGTTAGACTAGGAATGACAATCAATAGTATTCACTAATGTGAATAAATTCACTTATTTTCCAATAAATGATAGACAAAATATTTGGAAAGTGGAAAAATGACAAGAAAATGATGGTATAAGATTGTGGCCCATTAACTTGAGATTCCCCAAACTGAAGGCATCACCTTGACTATGTATAATAGACCCACCACTAACAACCTCAGAATCTATGACCATTCCATGTTCCTATACAAGATGATAGCGTGCTGTGAGCTACATCTTAAGACTAGAACTCCCAGAACAATCTGAGAGCCAATGTGAAATAATCCGGAACCAGGTGACCCGGAGGCATGTGGCATAAAAGTGGTATACTTTGCACCACCTAGTGGTAACAGGGACACATGACACTTTACTGGATGCTTTTATTTTATATAAAATGACTAGAATAAAATTATAAAAATGCCTTTAGAGAGTCTAAAAAGAAAGACCTGGAAGGAACAAAAGCAGAAGCTATATAATACAATCAATTTCCATGAACAAAGAGGCTCCCGGGTCAACGCCTCTGGACCCTTTTGCCGCAACTGCATCCCAAATGGTGTGTTTCAATACAAAGTTATATTGCGTTTCAGTCACCTGTAGGTGATGTACAGCCAATGAATAGGATACTCCAGGTTCTTAGTACACAGTGCAATGATGATAATGGCAAGGGCAATATGTGGTATCTGGATACCGGAATACATGAAAAATAGGCCCATCAGCTGCAAGGTCCAGGTCAGCAGGTTGATACTTCGTTCATTCTCCAAAGGCCCGTACTTGTAACAGACTGCAAAACTCATGAATCCAACTGTGAAGACATAGCCTAAGAGAAGAGTTATCAGAAAACATTCTTTTTCATCTATAACTGGTAAAAATAATTTGTGCGGGGAGCAGCAGTACATTCACTATATGGCACCTATTGAACTAGGAAAATGGATAAGATCTTTACCCAGTTATTCACGCTTTTTTCATTACTCAAATATATTTATCTCCTTAAGTTTCTACCCTTTGTTGTTTCCAAATTTATCTGGTTCAAATGGAGGATTAAAGCTACATGTTGAACAATGCTAAAATAGTCTGTTTAAAAAAGCCTAATATATGAAAATCCAGATTAATCACTTCTCAAAAGGTATATTAAGGATTACCAACTGTATAACCAAAGGATCTTCACTTTATAGAAAAATTCACTGCAGAGTCCTTTGCTTCTTAAGGTCTTCAAGTGTATTTAAAATATGATTATCTTAATAAAGTCAATTTATAACTTTTCAGAAAGATGCCTATTGTATAAAGAGAAGTGTACTTATAAACACCAACCAATTAAAGTCTTCTCCCTGGCAGCACCATTTTCATTTAATGTGACAACTGCACAGGGTTAGAAATAAAGTAAGAACTATGATTCTTACAGATTAATAAAATGGCATGGACTATAAGCAGGCAACATCTTTTCAGGATCAAATGAACTAAAGCAACCTATAAACATATAAAAAGGAAAGCAAAACCGACAACACTTACTTAAAAGATACTGCCAGTAACACCTCCAGATCTCTTGTAAATTTTTTAAAACTAGCTGAATGAGGTACAGAGAAAAGGACCAGCCTCCCACCAGGATGACGTAAATGGGACTTTTCTAAGACAGAGTAGAAGTGAAAACAAAAAGTTACAACAGGCTTCCCATACATAAAAGCAGCAAAATGGAACTATGATTTTAAAAAATTCAACCTACTAAAAATGCACAAAAACCACATCCCTTAAGAAGACATCCTATATATTTAAAATGGTATAGTGTGCAAAGACCACTGGGAAAATGAGGTGCTAAATAACTTAAAAGCCTGGCTATGTAATCAGCAAGCAGGAAGGAGACTTTCATTCCCCACTGTGCATAGGATTTTAAATAAAAAGGGGGAGTTTGTATGTAATCAGGCTCCAAGTTTCATCATGGAAAGTACCTTTCTGAATCAAGGAAAAAGTCAATGAAAAAGGACATTGACTTATCAGCCACCAATGCAAATTTTCAGTGCTGTCAGATTATCCAAGAAAACAGTCCCTCAACTATCCAAGCTCCTCCTGACTGCAGATGAGGATTCTGCTACTTACCTTGGGCATAAACTTGGACAGTATGAAAATGACAATTAGTAGAGAGGCCGCAATTCCCACACTCATCCCAGTGGAATAGTAGAAGATTTGGCTTCTGCAGAGAGAAACGTTACTTCATGACTATGTGCGTAGTCTTCATACATGGCATTGTTCGAACAAGAACAACTATCGCAGCCGAAAGACAGAAAAAAGGTATCAGATTAGAGCAGGTCTATGTCTAAATCTTGAGGTCTGAACACTGATGGGACTGGTACAATGTAATTGCTGCTGGCTTATGAGGACTGGTATCAGTGAGGCCCCTCAAATATACGCCGGCAATAAACCTCTGCTTAGTTTCACGATCCCAACCCAGTTTTTAAGGAGAATCTTCCTTCTGAGGAATTGCCCAGCTTCACTGGGGAAAAGGAAGGTGCAAGGATACTGCCTGAGTGGACACTGGAAACTGGAACTAAACTGATTACCCAGAAAGATAAACCAGATGCAGGGCCCAGAATAAAGAGCTCCTGTTCCACACTCTTCCTGCCAGGCATTCCTCCCTCACTGTGAGTTTCTCTCGGGATCCCCAAAATAAGGAACAGCTTCTACCAATTTCACTCCAGCCCAACTTCAAACTCCAATGGGTAGCTTTCATTCATTATTCCACAAATATTCTTTTTACTTGTGTACAGAGTTAAGGTTGATTCTACGGTTGTTCAATGTTTGTTCAGTTATCTATGTTTTCTTCTTATTTGTACATGTCAGTTTCACCTAGCTTAGCTAGGAGGTTCCTAAAAACAGGAAATGAATAAGTGGTTGGCGTTTGTTCCTTTACCCCTGAATGGCACGAAATTCACCAACACACGGCCCTGTAAAAATGAGGACTTAACATGTTATTTCGAATGGTGGAAAGGGTGGTGATGTATTGGCTAAATCCCATCACGTGATGGCTCAACTTAATAGGAGAATTTCATTCTTGCCAATCTTGTTCAATTTAAGAAAAAAGCAAAAATTGTAACATGTATTAAAGTATTTAAAAAATTTTTCCAAGCAGGCAATGGCCTAGCCATAAAGCTCATGGAAAAGGGAAGGGCAGCACTTTCTCTATGATAAAAGCCAACCAGGGTGGGTCTAAGCCTTGTCATTCTGCACTCCAGCCTTGGAACCTACCTGCTCAACAAATCTCCACAAAAAAATAGCATAAGTCCAAGGAGGAAAATGAAGAAGAGTTTGGGGTCAAATCCTGAAACAAATAAAGACTTCTGTTTGATAGGGAAAACAAACAGTATAAAGCATTATAGAATGAAAGACAATGTTGGCATTATTGGTCAGCTAATAAAATACAATTGACCCTTGAACAACATGGGTTTGAATTTGCACGGGCCACTTATACACAGACTTTTTCTGACAAATACATCACAGTACTGTAAATGTATTTTCTCTTCCTATGGTTTTTTTAGCAACATTCTCTTTTCTCTAGCTTACTTCATAGTAAGAATACAGCACGTGATATGTATAACATACAAAATATGTGTTAATTGACTGTTTACATTATCAGTAAGTCTTCCGGTCAACAGCAGGCTGTTAATAATGAAGTTTTGGGGAGTCAAAAGTTATATGCAGATTGGGACGCCTGGGTGATTCAGTCGTTAAGTGTCTGCCTTTGGCTCGGGTCATGATCCCAGGGTCCTGGGATCGAGCCCCACATCGGGCTCCCTGCTCGGCGGGAAGCCTGCTTCTCCCTCTCCCGCTCCCCCTGCTTGCGTTCCCTCTCTCGCTGTGTCTCTGTCAAATAAATAAATAAAATCTTTAAAAAAAAGAAAAGTTATATGCAGATCTTCCAGTGAGGGGAGGGGTAAATCAGCCAGCACCCCAACCCCTGTACTGTTCAAGGGTTATCTATAAAAGCAAACAACCTACCTAAACAGCATTGTAAATTCCACACAAAGCCTCGGAACCCTTCCAAACAGAAAATATAAGTAGGTCTCTGTCTAACCTGTACTCTTCTGGAGATCTTATTTTTATTTTGGTTACTATGCTAAGGCTAAAAGAAACTAGGCTTTGCTTTGGATGGGAGCCAAGCATAATGCCATCAGCACTTCATGCAATCGCCCACAAGGGGTCTCTACCACTCCGGCTTTCCCGCGAAAGTCACTCACAGGTTCGGATTCAGCAGATTTGCCTAGAACTTTGGGTCTGGGCCCTCTGTTGTTCTCTAACTGGCTGCTTTTCTTGCCCAACACCACCACCTACTTCCTTCTGCTACACAAGCACTGTGTTGGAAAAGCCTACATTCAAACACATCTCACCCAGGACAGGGGGCCCAAGTAGAGGCCCCTCAGCGGCATACCAGACACTCCCACAGCATTCACATTCAAGAGCCCTGAGTTTAGGGGAGGTCCACAAACAGAACAGGAGCAAGAAGAATCAGTACATGTAAAAGGAGCACCAAAAAAAAAAAAAAAAGTCAAATTCTATACAACCAAAAAAACCTGAGGAACCAGAGGACAGTTAGAAGGGCACAACATATTTTGTAGCAAAACCCAGGAATGTTTCTGCTATTCACAACACCCCAGAACCCTAGGTAGTAACCAAGGAGAGACCAAAAGTCAGAAAATTCAACAGGATAACGATCCCAGTCCTCTGTGAAACTTTCTCAAACATATTCAGAAAAGGGAAAACTCCCAGTTCCACTGAATATCAAGCCTTAAACTGCAGTGATTTTCATAGTTACTTATGGTTCCACAAATCTTTTTTACTTGTGAAGTATTAATATTCAGTTCTACTTTTCTTCAGTTTTTATTATTTAACCACTCAGGTCTTCAAATGTAGGTCTACACATTCAGGACATCTAACTTTGTCTAGAAGTGCCCAGAGGGCAGGAATAAATGTGTCTTACCCTAAAGAACACTAGGCATATCAGCTCAGGGCCACTGGAAGGATCAGGACACAAGTCTTCACAAATCGAGGTAAGGAGGTACTCAGAATGACCTAAGGCGAAGTCTCTATTCTAGGCCTAAAGGGTTGTATGTGGGAGAGAGACTCTCTTAACTGTTTGGAGCAGTGGTGTACTCTGGCTATAATCAGAACCAGAAGGGAGTTTTCTTGGGCTAACTTCTCTGTATCACTAATTACACTCTCGAAAGCTCAGTCCCTTTTCACAATAGAATCCACCAGAAAAAAGAGGTTAAGACTTACTCCGGGTCACGATGATATTGTACTGTGTGTCTTCCTCTATAATCTCGACTTTGAGGCAGGTTTTTGTGCTGTATAGGCCCACGTTAACATAGGTGTCATTCAATTTCTCTTTTAAAAAGGAGGAAAAAAAGTTCCAGATACTAAACTGCTCTAACTCCTTCAGCTTCTCTTCATTCTCCACCTGGGTGACTCGTACCAGTTTGGAACTATTTACTCGGATCTGTAACACAAGTAAAATCAGGATGAGAAAGAAGTAGGAATTTTAAATTTTCATAAATACGGTTTTAAAAAACCATGAGACTAAATAGCTAAATAAGTAATAGTGCCACTTTTCCACAAGGCTTATAAGAAATATAGAGATGCAACGGCTCAAACATAATTGGGCAAATAACATTGTACATAGTACACAGAGGCAGCTGTTAGAATGTCTTGTTGTTAACATGATCTGAATCTGCTATTAAGCCAGAACAACACAGGGGGAAAAAAGACTTCCAAGGTGAAAGAGTTATCACTGTAGCTATTTATGACAGATCATACAAAATAAGGCTCTAGAATATTAAGAAAATTGCCAGGCAGAAATAGCCCCAGAAAACTGAAAATGTTTCCCATAATGACAGGCTGGGAAGTTCAACCCTTTGTCACAAATCACTGATTATGGGTAAATGTTGGTTATAACGTGTCTCAGATGGAACATGATCTTTATATCAGACAATAAAAAAAAGAAAATTAAAACCCACAAGCCCACCCTTAATGTGTTTGATGTGAACAACAAATGCTCTTATCAGTAACTATGCCTACAGCAGCCACAGCGTTTCCAAAAGGACTCATTTTGTTCAATCATTATTACAGCCAGACATCCTCGCTCGCCACGTGGCTTAATAGTGTCATGAAATAAATGAAACCAAAGTCATTTTATCAAGGGAAAACTTCAGGCACAGGGTTTATGAAACATTTTGTGTAGAATCAAAATAGAACTGGAACAGCCAGGCAAAAGAGTTTACATCCTGACAGGCACACAACAGTTTTCAGGCCAAAGAAGGCATAAGGCCTTTGGCGGGGGGGGGGGGTGGGGGGGGGGGGGGGGAGGGGGTGGGGCGTGTGCGCACACGCACGCGTCAGTGTGTGTCTGTGCGCATGCGTGCGTGTATATGTGTGTGTGTCTGTGTGTATGTAGAAGGAGAGAGAGGACAAGAAGAAAGCTTCTTTGGGAAAAAGAGGAAGGAAGGTTACCTCAGGGTCAAGTATTATAAGCTACTTAAGGGAACAGAAACAGAGAGGAAAACTAAGTATAAATGCTTACTGATGAAAACACAATTCAGGATAATCTGAACCCTAACAAGGTTGTTAACAGTCCTTTTCTCCCCCCCAATTGTGTGTGAAGGGGGAAAATGTGTCAAAGTACTCACTAATCACAGACAGACAAGATATTCACAGAAGCTGCCCCAGCCAGGGGCCTCCAAATTATTACCTGTATCCGTGTCCACACATCATGCCACTTTGGGATAAGCACATTTTTATAACAGAACTGTTGCCTGCGATGCAACTCATAAGCTTCGGATTCCTGAAGCATGACCACGTCTGCATCAGCTCCAGCTTTATGCGAAGGAAGGAAGGAAGAATTGAGTATTACAGAACAAGTTAATAACTACACTTCGTTTCATAAAAAATAATTAAACTGACCACTTTTTTGTTTTCTTTTTTTAACTGAAGTATGTTGACATACAATGTTACATTAGCAACAGGTGCACAACGCAGTGATTCCCCAAGTCTATCCCTTAGGCTGTGCTCAGCAGTGTAGCCAGCACCGGTTACCACGCAGTGCTGTTACAGTACTGACCCCTGACCACTTTCTTAACGTTGGGGTTAACATGTCAGTGACTGAGAAACAAGGAAACTGAAATGAGAGAAGAAATAAGGCAGAGTCTTATTTCTGTCAAATTTAATTATTTAGATACTATAGGCACTAACCCAGAATAAGTAATAATAAAAGCTACTATTAAGTGTTTATTAAGACAGTATGCTGTTTTTTCATTTAACTCTCCAACAATGCTATGAGGCAGGCACTCTCATAATCCCTGTTTCACAAATTTAAAAAACTGATGCTTAAGAAGGATTAAGCAATTTGCCCTAAGTCACACTGCTAGTGAATAACTTAACTGAGATTCACACCCAGGTCCTGCTTCCCTTATAAAGGCAGAGCTCAAGTAACCCCATCTATTTATTTCCTCTATCCTTTTCCTGAGTAGAATGAACAGATTTGGCAATGTTTTTGTATATACAGGACTTTAAGAAGATACTAACAGATCACAAAGTTGCTTTTTTCCAGTTGTTTTGTTTCAAGTTTTAAGAGCAGTCAACTAATATATGCCCTCCCTTTGATTTTGCCAAGACAGAAGATTCTCCATTCAGAAGTTTGTATTCAATCTCAGCCAACTCAAGGCTTAACAGTGACCACTCTCTTGTAACTTCCCACCCAAGTTTGCACAAGCTACCTTCTTTACCACAAAACAGTTAAATAACTTTTTCCTTAGTTCTATATTGTACTTACCAACTTATTAAGTGTACTCTAAGTGGAAATTTAGTTATCACTCTAGTCTAGGTACAAAGATAGGTAGATTCAAACTAAATAAACTAAAAATAAACTAAATAACAATAAATAAACTAAATAAGTAAACTAAATACAACAAAACCCAAAACACAAAAACCTCAACCAAACCTTAAAAAACCAAAGTTACACACATGATAAAGGCAAGGATACTTGCCAGTCCAAAATGGCTTTGGTGAAGCTAAGACTAATTTTGAAGTTAATTTCTGCCTTAAACCTAAACATAAGAGCAAAAGCTACAAAACTCTTAGAAGAAAACACAAGTGTGAATCTTCATGACCATGGATTAGGCAATGGTTTCTTAGATATGACACAAAAGTATAAGCAACCAAAGAAAAAACAGATGAATCAGAGTTCATAAGAATTTAAAACTTGTGTTTCAAAGGACCTTATCAAGAAAGTAAACAGACAATGCACAAAATGGGAAAAAATATTTGTAAATCATGTATCTGATAAGGGGCTACTATCCAGAATATATAAAGAACTACAATTCAACAATAAAAAGAGAAATAACCCAACTGTAAAAATAGGCAAAGGATCTGAATAGACATTTCTCCAAAGAAGATACACAAGTAGCCAAGAGACACAGGAAAAGATGCTGAACATCATTAGTCATCAGGGAAATACAAATCAAAACCACAATGAAATACCACTTTACAGGGGTGCCTGGGTGGCTCAGTCGTTTCGCGTCTGCCTTCGGCTCAGGTCATGATCTCAGGGTCCTGGGATCGAGCCCCACATCGGGCTCCCTGCTCAGCGGGAAGCCTGCTTCTCCCTCTCCCACTCCCCCTGTGTTCCTGCTCTCGCTATCTCTCTCTCTGTCAAATAAATAAAATCTTAAAAAAAAAAAAAAAAAAGAAATACCACTTTACACTCATTAGGAAAACTAAAATCAAAAAGAGGACAATAACAAGAGGTGGCCAGGATGTGAGAAACTAGAACCCTCACACAGTGCTGCTGGGGATGTAAAATGGCGCAGCCTCTTTGGAAAACAGTTTGGCAGTTTCTCAAAAAGTTAAACGTAGAGTTACCATATGACCAGCAATTCCACTCCTATGTACATACCCAAGAAAACGAAACACAAGCTCACCCAAAAACTTGTACATGAATATTCACAACAGCAATATCCACAATAACTAAAAAGTGGAAACAACCCAAATGTCCACCAACTGATGAACCGATGGATAAAACAAAATGTGACATATCCATCTATACAGTGGAATATTGTTCCACTATAAAAGGAAGTACTAATACATACTACAATGTGGATGAACCTTGAAAACATTATTCTGAATGAAAGAAGCCAGACCAAAAGACCACATATGGAATGATTCCACTTATATGAAATGTCCAGAATAGGCAAATCCACAGAGACAGAAAGTAGATTTTAGTGGTCTGCAGGGGCTGGGAGGAGAAGTGAATGGGGAACTGCTAAGATGCATGAGGTTTCATTTTGGAGTGATAAAAATACTCTGAAATTAGTCAATGGTGATGGATGCACCTTGTGAATATACTAAAAACCACTGAAAGGGTGAATTTTATTATACATTAATTATATCTCAATTTTTAAGAAAATTCAGTCTTAGGGAGCTGGGGTGGCTCAGTTGGTTAAGCATCTGCCTTCAGCTCAGGTCATGATCCCAGGGTTCTGGGATGGAGCCCAGTGTGGGCTCCCTGCTCAGCGGGGAGTCTGCTTGTCCCTCTCCCTCTGCCCCTCCACCCACTCGTGCTCTCTCTGGCGCTCTCTCTCAAATAAATAAAATCTTTAAAAAAGAGAGAGAAAAGAAAAGGAAAGGAAAGGAAAGGAAATTCAGTCTTCATATTGTAGGGGAAGAAAAAGTTTTCCTTGATCCTCTTAGTGTCCCTGGCTGGGTCTGAAAATTTAAACTGACAAAGACAGATTAACAACACAAAAGCATACACATTTATTTAACAAAAGTTCTACGTGACACGAAAGCCTTCATAAGGAAATGCAGACCCAAAGAAATAGTTAGACCTATGTCCTTTATGCTACGTTTCATGAAGAGTAGACACTTGCAGAGGAATATGATAGGGTAAAGAGTATGTAGTGATTGGTAGTAAGCTGAGGGAAACTGAGAAAGACCTGTTTGCTTGGATTCCTCTCACTGTCCCGTTATCTGCATTTCCTCAGGTATGGGGAAGGAGGGCACCTCTCACAGGATATTATGGCCTGTTTCAGAGAAGAAGGGTGAGGTGGGGAGATCAGACAGACCTTCCTGTTTCTGCTGTTTTCTTAAATTCCCTCAGCTTAAAATATTCAATATGCCAAGATGCTGTATTTCGAGGTAGCATGCCCTGAACCCCCATCTATCAGCTTCTCACTAGGGTTTAGTCCAGTAGTAATTAGGATTTCTTCCTAGCCTATCTTTCATAAAATGAAACCTTTTTAAAAGGTCTCACTAGCAAGCCCACAAATGTACTGATAGAGTATCCACTCATAAATATGGTTCAAGAGTTTATTTTCTTGGAGCACCTGGCTGGCTCAGTGGGAAGAGCATTCGAATCTTGATCTCAGGGTTGTGAGTTCAAGCCCCATGTTGGGTATAGAGATTACTTAAATAAATAGAACTTTTTAAAAAAAGTTTATTTACTTCTGGAGAGTATAAGAGACTAAGGTTATGGGAATGCTAAAACTACTATATTGACAAATTCATTGAGGTATGCAAAAACATTGGGAAGTATTAAAAAAAAAAATGTTGTACAAGAATCTATCACTTCCTTAAAAGAATATCCAGTCTGTGTACAAACCCAAAGTAAAAACGTACACCTGTCCAATAAAAAACAAAAACAAGAGTCACACTTGGTAACCCCTTCTCTCCCACAGCACCAAGTAATAGAAAGCTACACCTTTTTAACCCACTATTATTTTCAAGAAGATGGTGAGATACAAATAATGTCAATAGCACAGGGCATCTGAAAAACTTAACGCCAAGAAAGGCATCAGTGTTTTGAAACTAATTTTAAAATTCTCTGATGCCATTTTCTTAAAGAAATAAAAGAGCTCTATAATAAGCAACATCTTTTAAAATCTAGTTCTTCATTTTCCCAAGTTACATAACATTCTAGGGAAAGAATTTTAAGTAAGTAAGTAAATAAATAAATAAATGTCCTTAATAGCAACCTCCTATGGAAATCAGCACTTTGGCCAGCCACATCTTTGGAAAGTCACTGAGCGGTAAAATACACCAATTCAGTCAAAAGGGATAAACTGTGAAACAATCACCACTCCAGCTCCAGCTTAAACTGTTAGCAACATAGAACTAAACCAAACAATCTTAAACATATACAAGTTGTCAAAATGCCCCCTTAAAATTCTGTGCTTCCTGTAGCAAAAGGATATACACCACCTTTCTTCCTCTCCCATCAAAAGTAAGTTAGCCAGCATGTTAAAAAGCAGAATGGATTAAACATTCAAGAAAATGCCTTCTGAGTCCAAAGATTTTTGGAAAATGCCTTCATGGAATGTAGTGAATCATAACTTGCTTATCACATTTACCCATAAAGCAGTTATTCAAAGGTTAATAACTTCATACTTGTTTACAGTCATTACAAACTAACCAGCAACACTGGTAACATCTACAGGTAGAATCAATGAAAATGATTCATAGTATGTGAGGATGGGAACAGACCCTAAAAAGTCATGAAAAACAACCTTAAATAGCCTCTGTTCATTTCTTTCAAGAGATAACTCAGCTCATACTTAAAAGCCTTCTTAAAAAATAGCATCTTTGGGGCGCCTGGGTGGCTCAGTCGTTAAGCGTCTGCCTTTGGCTCAGGTCATGATCCCAGGGTCCTGGGATCGAGCCCCGCATCGAGCCCCGCATCGGGCTCCCTGCTCCGCGGGAAGCCTGCTTCTCCCTCTCCCATTCCCCTTGCTTGTATTCCCTCTCTCGCTGTGTCTCTCTCTGTCAAATAAATAAATAAAATCTTTATAAATAAATAAATAATAGCATCTTAAACAGTGCACTTAGCAAAGGATCATTCAATGGGATGCTGGGACAACTGACTGGTTATTTGGAAAATAAAACCTATGTAGATCCTCACCTTACACCAAATGCTAACAGTAATTATAGATTAAAAAGTAAAACAAAAAAATTAAAGAGTAGCATAAAAATGATATAAATTCAATTTTTGAGGGCTCTAAGCATAAAGCAATGGAAATAACTCTAGAGAATAAAATTAAGTGACTACATAAAAATATAAATCTATTAAAAAAGGTAAAAAGGAAGGTGACGCCAGTTGAGCGACTGACTCGTGGTTTGGGCTCAGGTCGTGACTGTGATCTTGTGGTGGTGGGATCAAGCCCTGTTTGGGGCTCGCACTTAGTGTGGAGTCTGCTTTGGATTCTTTCTCCCTCCCCCTCTGCCCCTCCCCCCTCGTGCTCTCTCTCTCCCCCCTAAATAAAATCTTTAAAAAATAATAAAAATTAAAAAAAATAAAAAGGTAAAAAGGGACCGCACTTACTGTGGGCATTGTGTAATGTATTAGTCAAATTACTATGTTGTATTCCTGAAAATAATAACATTGTATGTCAACTATACTTCAATAAAAGCGTCAAATCAGCTCAGTCAGCTCAGTGTCATTGGGGCTCCCTGCTCATTGGAGAGTCTGCAGCTCCCTTTCCCTCTGTCCCTCCCCACACACGTGCTCTCTCTGGCTCTCTCTCTCAAATAAATAAATATAAATATATATCCTTAATATATTAAAAAGTTCATACAAATTGATTTTTAAAGTACATAAAAATTCCAGGGGCGTCTGGGTGGCTCAGTCGGTTAAGCGTCTATGTTCAGCTCAGGTCATGACCTAGGGTTCTGGGATCCAGCCCCATTGGGCTCCCTGCTCAGTGGGGAGTCTGCTTCTCCCTCTTCCTCTGCCTGCTGCTTTGCCTACTTGTGCTCCTTCTCTCTCTGTCAAATAAATAAATAAAATTAGGGGCGCCTGGGTGGCTCAGTCGTTAAGTGTCTATCTTCAGCTCAGGTCATGATCGCAGGGTCCTGGGATCGAGCCCCACATCGGGCTCCCGGCTCCGTGGGAAGCCTGCTTCTCCCTCTCCCACTCCCTCTGCTTGTGTTCCCCTCTCTCGCTATGTCTCTCTCTGTCAAATAAATAAATAAAATCTTTAAATAAATAAATTAATTAAATAAAATAAAACAGAGAAAAAAAACTACCTACCTTTTGAAGTACTGCATTTTATCTTTAGGTACCTCTGGCTTTTAGAAAGTTCTTCTCTACTACATGATTGTCTCTTTGTAGCTGCCACCCACACAATCTACCAGGTCACACAATATCATCCCAAGTTTACCCTTCTCCAAGCTAAGAAACCCCTGTTCCTCTCATAAAAGAAACTTAAAGTGTCTGCTGATTGGGCACTGACTAGGTAGAGACATTTTTGCATATATTTTCTTTCATCCCCACAATCGACTACCCCATTTTAGAGGTTAACCATCTGGCCCAAGTTCATTCAGATCATAAGTAGCCCTTCAATGTTACTCTGAAAAAGTGCCTTCCTGGATATCTACTACCTTCCCCCCACCCCCCCCAAAAAATATTGCAGGAGGACGTTACACTTTGGAACTAGATCTATGGATCCTGAGACAACCTTAAAGCTGCAGCTAAGGATAATCTTAAGTGACAGCATGAGATAGGCAGCAAAGGATGGGGAGGTGAGAGCATACTGTGTTCCCAAGATATGATTATCCTTAACCCCATGTTTCAAACTCTCTCCAGTGGAACTTGGAAACCTCACTTATTTTTCTCTTGTGCATTTGATAAGAGGGTAGGAGGTTTTTTAGAAACATTCTAGGTTTTATGAGTTAGAGCGTTAAAGGGAAACAGTTTCGTTTCCGTTCAAAGCCAATTATCCAGCAATAGGTAGACAGCAGTAAGTTTGCTTGAGAAATGAATAAATTTCCAAAAGAAACCTATCTGATGCTGAATGGTGTTTTTTGGTGGTGGTGGTGGTGTTTTTTTTTTTTTTTTTTTTTTGGAAACACGAATTTAACGGCGCCAGGATCTTACAAGGACAGAAGACATTAGATAGAAGTCACTCCATTTCAGTGAATTAAAATGATCCGTTCAGCCACACCCGTGCAGAGTCTGGACAGAGCATACGCTCAGAAGGCGTTGATAATTTGCTCAATGAATGCGATGCCCCCATTCCCGTGGCAGCTCTGCCTGCCAGCAATGGTACTCGGGTCCCCTCACTTTTAACTAGGAAAACCGGGGAGGCCCACGCAGCGCGACGCAGCCCCCAGGACCGCATCTCACCCAGTCCAGGCCTCCCTTCCAGTCTCTGCCAAAAGACTCCAGGCTCCTCCCCACTCTAGTAGCTCCCCCAGGCCGCCCAGGGCCCTGACCCCTCAGTGCCCACGACGAAGCTGCTTTTTCCGCACCACGTCCGCACCCCACCGCAGAAAAACGGTCCGCACCCTGGGGACACGCCCCACTTTTCTAAATATAGCCCCCTCGGCACCCGCCCCGATGGCAGCTGCTGCCCCGGCGGTACCTGAGCCGCAGGCCAAGCAGCCGGAGAGGATCAGGAGCAGCAGCACTACCCCTCCGCCCCCACGGCCTCCAGCCCCGCAGCCCCAGAGCCCGACACCAACTGCCGGTAAGACCGCCACTTTCATTCCTCCCGCCGTGGTCGCCTCACGCCGCCTCCTCTTCACGTGCCTCTCCCCAGCAACTAACCGGAACAGGCAGGGCCAGCAGCCTATCCACTGCAAGACCTGCCCCCTACCAACCAATCGGATGGGTGGAGCTTCGAGCACTCAGTCCTTTGCGAACTCTATAATCCCGCCTCTTAGCAACTGCTGCGAGAGGGCGGGAAAAGCAGCTTCCAGCCTATTAGAAAACGAACCCTCCACCTTAGCAATGGCGACAGGAAGATCCCACCCCTTAACAACATGCTTCCGTCTCCAGTTTATTTACAACTGGTGAGATTGATGGTAAGATTAGCCAATAGAAAATCAGAATGGGTGAGGCCTCCTTGACCAAATTTGATATTTCCATCGAAATTGTCTGAAGTTTCTTCTGTTCTCTTTCCTTTTTACCACGATCTTCTTGTTATGGGAGACTTACCCTTGAGACCTCTTTATAAGAAGGAGTCCCTGACGGGACAATTTTTTTTAAGACGTGTCCTCCAACGTCCTATATGATTTAAAACAAGTCACACACAAAAAATTGTGTATTTTATGGGAATAAACATTAGCATTTAAAAATGTAGGCCTAGGGCGGTGCGTGGCTGGTTCCGCACCTCTTGATTTCGGCGTCGTAAGTTCGAGCCCCACATTAGGTGTAGTGATTACTAAAAAAATAATAAATTTTTAAAAAATAAAATAAAAATGTAAGCATAGGGTTTTGGGGGGGTAACTTTTTATTTTATTTCATTTCATTTTTTTAAATTTTATTTTTTAATCTCTACAGTCGAGGTGGGGCTTGAACTCGACCCTGAGATCAGGAGTTGCATGGTCTTTAGATTGATCCAGCCAGGTACCCATGGGGATGGGGGGTTGGAAGTGAAATGAACGTGAGGATTAGGAGAAAGCTTTTTATTCCTTATAGCATCTTGTGAGACAAATATCTCCATTTAAGAAGCCGAGGCTAAGACAAAGAATCTGCCCAAGATTGCAGAGTTAATTGGGCTGGGCTGCAGTTTCAACCCAAGTCTTACCCAAAAGCCTGAGTTCTTTCTATGCATCAGGCTGCTTCCCGTTAAATGATTTAACACAGTGAGGACCTAGAAGAGTGCCTGGCACATAAACAGGTGTTCAGTTAATGTTAGTAGAAATTGAAGCATCTTATTTTTTTAGAGGATCTGATAGTGGTGGGTAGGAGCACTAGAGATCGTGGAGCCCAGTGAATTGAGAGGAAATTCAGGAAAGGAGGTTACTGCTGAGGAAGGTTCAAGCTTTCAAAACAAGGTATTTTTAAAGAGTCAAAATGGGTCTGAGCTATGGTCAGGAGAAGAAATTTCATCCTCAAAAAGAAAAGTCTAGGCTACCCCTGCTGCAGTATCATCCTGTGTGTCTCTCACACACATTCCCTTGGCTGACCTGGAGAAGTCAATATCAACAGTAATAAATCACATTGATACTATGTATGCTTGATGTCATGCGATGAAAGTAGCATTTTATGTCTGTGGTTTTCTTCCCCCAAACCCATAAAACTAACCTAATCATGAGAAAAAAAATAAATAAATTCCAATGGAGGGCCAAACTACAAAATACCTGATTAGTACTCCTCAAAATTATCAAGGTCATCAAAAACAAGGAAAGACCAAGAACCTATAACAGCCAAGAAGAGCCTAAGGTGACAAAAGAACTAAGTGTAATATGGTATCATGAATGGGATCCTGGAATAGAAAAAATATATATATTAGGTAAAAACTCAGAAAATCTGAATAAACTGTCGACTTTTCATTAGTAATAACATGTGAATACTGGGCCATTAATGGTGGCAAATGCACCATACTGATGTAGGGCAACAATGGTAGAAACTAGATATAGGGTATAGAGGAACTCTCTATGCTACCTTCTCAATTTTTCTGTAAATCCAAAAGTTTTAAAAAATAAAGTTGTATACACAAACATGCACACACACACATACACACACCCCTTCATTTTCTACCAGGCCCCAAATTGTCACCATTCAGAGCTCACCCTGGTTTTGAATAAAGGCCAGAGAACAGAGGAACTAATTTGGGAACTAATTCCAGATCACTGACCACTGACTTTTGATATGTACAAAGAAGATATATAGTAATGAGACTGTATTGTCTATAAACGCATTCCACCTTACCATCCAAAAAAGTTCTGTCCCTTCAAGGTAGTCACACAAGAAGTTTTTAGCCTTATTTTAATCATGAGGACACTGCTCAAAACACTTTAAGAATGATCTTCAGGGGGTGGCAGTCTGGCTCAGTCAGTAGAGGATGCGACTATTGATCTTGGGGCAGTAAATTTGAGTCCCACATTGGATGTAGAGATTACTTAAAAATAAAAAAAAATTTTTTAGATTTTATTTATTTATTTGACAGAGAGCGACACAGCGAAAGAGGGAATACAAGCAGGGGGAGTGGGAGCGGGAGAAGCAGGCTTCCCGCCAGCAGGGAGCCCGATGTGGGACTCGATCCCAGGACCCTGGGATCATGACCTGAGCCAAAGGCAGATGCTTACATGACCTGAGCTGAAGGCAGATGCTTAACGACTGAGCCACCCAGGTGCCCCGTTAAAAATAAAATCTTAAGGAGCACCTGGGTGGCTCCAGTGGGCCCCAGGGTCCTGGGATCAAGCCCCACATCGGGCTCCCAGCTCCTCGGGGAGTCTGTATCTCCCTCTCTCCCTGCCTCTCCCCCTGCTTGTGCTCCCTCTGTCCCTCTCTCTCTCTCAAATGAATAAATAAAATCTTTAAAAATAAATAGATAGATAAATAATCTTTAAAAAAAAAGAATTATCTTCAGAGTCTATAGCACACAATGCAATGAATATTCATTATCTGCAGGTGGATCTGATGTATGCAAATAACCAAAAACTCAGGCCAAGACTGTTGAGTAAATGGGGTGGGAAATCTGGATAGTAAATGTGTTTTAGAATATTTTTGGATTTTAGAAAAGTAATATGGTGCATATACAACATATAAAGCAACAATCCCAATTGGGCCTAGGACAGCACCCTGTAATCAAACAAATTAATTTTTCTGCACTGAGACATAAATATTCACACTGGGATAAACAAAAGTGGGATAGATGGAACTATAAATAACTTCATACAAGTTTAGGAGGTCTGCCACAAATAGTTCAGGTCAGATTAGGTTGTGATGTCAAATGAGTTAATAAAAAGTTTTGGTTTTCATATCTTTTTTTTTTTTTTGGTTTAGGAAAAGGATTGCACACAATAAATATTTGATGAAGATACTCCATTCCATCTATTCAGTCACCCAAGCTAGAAGCCCAGCTATTTTGGCTATTTGAATACACCTTGCCACCTCTCACTTGGACCACTTTAGTTTCATCCAAGCTGGCTTCCCTGCTGTTTTTGCAACCATAAAACCCTTCATCCACACTACTCCTAAATGCAGATCTGCCTGTGTCACTCCCATATTTCAAAGTCTTTATGATTCCCTAGTATCTCCAGTGATGAAGCCCAGGGTTCTTAGTATGATCTAAAACACAGATGTAAAGAAACTAACTACAACTGTGCTGTTCATAGTTTGTTACCAATCTGCAATGAAAGCATTTCAGAAATTAAGTGTAAACATTTAGAAACTTTTCTCCCAGTTCGAAAGAGAATTTTTATATTTATTGAATCTAATAAAAATATGGGTTTATTTCACTTTTCTAATAATTCACGTTTAGTGTATTTTATAAAAGTAGGGGACAATATATTGGAATTTTAAAAAAGATTTTATTTATTTACTTGACAGAGAGAGAGAGGGAGCACAAGCAGGGGGAGCAGCAAGCAGATGGAGAAGCAGGCTCCCTGCTGAGCAGGGAGCCCAATTCAGGGCTCAATCCCAGGACCCCGGGAACATGACCTGAGCTGAAGGCAGACACTTAACCGACTGAGCCACCCAGGCATCCCCTATTGTTGCACCATCTCCCTACCTCCTTAAAGGCAGAGGTTAGGATTATTTGTTTTCACCAGGTGAAGCATCTCTTATAAAATGACTAAACTGAAAGCCAACACTCCTTGGACCACAATTGTAACATGTTACAAAGAGAAAAAAAGTGAGGATCATTATTTTATATTCATGTTTTTCTGTTACTAGCAAGGATTTCAGTCTTCTACATTTCCCATCTGGGTATGAATTAATTTATCAGAACACTGGACTTTTTTTTTATTTTTTTATTTAAGTAAACTCTACACCCACTGTGGTGCTGGAGCTCACCACCCCAAGATCAGGAGTCACATGCTCTACTGACTGAGCCAGCCATGTGCCCCACAACAGTGGACATTCTCAAAGACCAAGGAGCCAGACTTGTGACACTCACTGGAAACTTTAAGAAAGGAGACCTCTCCACTTAACAGTTTTGCCCAGGTTTGGCCCCTTTTGGAGTAAAATGTGTCAATCACCCTTTTCAAGATTGCTCAGACCAGGAAATCACCTCATCAATGCATTCATTTCAGAGGGCCCACCAGATAGCCGACCTACCCTGGAGAAGTCCTGTGCTGAGGGAGAGACAAGCAACTATAATTGAAAGGTGTACAAAGAGCCATGAGACCTCTGAGGGATGGAGGGAATGAATTCTGCCTGGGGAGGGGGTGCAGGGAGGTGACATTTGCGCCAGACCTTGCTGAGTGAACTGGATTTGGCCTGGTAAAAACGTAGGGGAGGGGAATGTGAGCAGTGCAATCTGCTAGATGAAAATCTACACGTGCCCAAGAATGACAATCCTTCTGGTTAGCAATTTCCTCACTCCTCTTCCACCCACTTCTTCACACTCTTTTCCCCTGTTCTTGGAAAATTGGGACTGGGGATACTGTTTCCCTTCCTGGAAGAGACCGGGGTAGACAATAAATCAATCCTTGATTAAATGGGATCCGTTTCTGTGCTCTGCGTAATCTGAGAACACTCAGATGCGGGAGGAGGAAGCAGGTGAGTCAGGTAGGGAAGTGGTCCTGATCCACACTGAGGAGAATGAGGCTCACGGAGAAAAAGAGAAGAAATAAGATTTTTGTATTTGTGCTACACCTTTTTTTATCATCCCTCCCCCCCCACCTGTCTTTTGTCTTTGTTTTTCTATAGCTTCTCATAGTCTCCGTCTCTTTGTCTCTCTCCAATTGCAAAAGGCTGGAAATTCCTAGTTCTCAACGGAAGGGAGTAGGAGGGGAGTTGGGGGTGGTAGGAGTGGGAGGGAAGCGAAGAACAGACATCTCAGCAGCTCCGGCTGCGGGGGCGCTCTGGGCCTCTTGCGGGGCTTCACAAGTCAATGATTTCTTAAATGTATATATTTTTAAATCCACACATAGGGGCTCACATACAAACCTAGAGAGAGACAGAGACAGATACACAACTCGATGTAAAGAAACATATAAATACATTATCTCAGGATACAGAGGCACAAACTAGCAATACCGTCTTAAATTTGCTTGGCACTTTTCAGAGTTTTCATATACATCCTCTCATTTGAACCTCACGACAACCCTGAAAAACAAAGCTACAAACACTCGGGAGTTTCACTCTCCCACACAGGTTCGCACCCAGGGAGACCCCCTGCTGACTCCCCTAGAGAACTGGGCTAGCCCAAGCCTTGGGACCGGTCTCCCTTCGTCCTCCTCTGGCCGAATACCCGCCCCAGAACCGAAGAGTGGAGGATTCTGATCAGCTCCTCCCTCGTCCGCTTTCCCGGGCTGGGACCCAAGTTGGTTACCCCTCGCTGGCTTCACTCGCTACTCCGCCCTCTTTCCCGGGCCTGCCTCTCCCTCCGGACCCGGGGGCTCAGCACCGCCCCAAAGGGGCCCGGGTGGGAGGGAGGGGGGCGCCTGGAACAGAGGCTGCGTGGGCGGAGGATGTGCGTCACGGGGCGCGTGGGCAGGGGGAGGGAGGAGGCACGTGGAAACCCGGGGCCAGCGGCTGGCAGCCCAGGCTCCAAAATAACCAGGGGAGAGTGGGGGAGGGGGTGCCCACACACTTCAGAGGGGGTCGAGGAGAGTCCCCAGAGGAAGCCCGTCTAGCCGCTCCCTCCAGTTGCAGGACTGGGGATTGGAAGGGGTGGGTGGGTGGGGAGTCTGCTCTTTCCTATTACCCCCTCACTGCGTTTGGGGCTTAAGGAGAAGAGAATCTTAGGTACCGAAATCCCACCCAGGGATGCACTCCCCCTCTCCTTGCCCCCACTGGAGACGGAAAGGTCCCCTTGCTGAGCCGGAATGTAGAACCAGCCCCGGCCCACGCCGCCCACGCCCTGCCAGGCCCCGAGCCACTCAGAAGTGCGGAATGGCGGGGCGGGGCTGAGGTTTCGGACCAGGGAGAACCTGACCCCCGGCCGGTCTGCTCGGTTCCCCCTCCGCCCCGCCTTCATTTTGTTGGGGCCTGGAACCGCAGAACCGGGCCCTCAGAGCCCCGGCCGGCCCCCGCCCCCACCCCGACCTCCCAGCCGTGGGCGGGAGTGTAATGGGAACCAGATGGGGCTAGGAGAAACAAACCGGGGGGGGGGCCTCCAGAGGGGGGCCAGGCTCCTTAAAGGAGCTCCTCCCTTCAACTCCTCCGCAGGGAGCCACGTCGGACGCTCCGGCCTCCCGCCCATCTTCCATTACTCTCTCGAGCGCAGTCCCCTAAAAACGTCCGCAGAATGGATGTCCTCCCTATCCCAGCTTTGCCACAGAATTCCCCAGGAGCAGGTCCCCATTCTCAGCAAACAGGGTGCGACGAGTAGAGGAAGGAGGGGTACCTCGCCCATCCCTGCCTGACCAATGCTCTGACAACCCGACGCGACTGATCGACGCGTTAGCTTCTAGCATAACCCGCCCATTCCTGTACCCCAAACTTCGACAGGGACTCGAAGCAGGGATGGAGGCCTGGGCTTCCGAGAATGGCCCTTCAAATGACTCCTTTTGCTGCAGGGTAAGGGTGCTGGGATAGCCAAGGAATTCCTGCAGAACCCCGCGCTCACAGACCTGCCCTAAGCGCACACTCAAGGGGAGTCGGATGCACGCCCGAAAGGAGCCGCGCACCCCGAGGCTCCGCCAACTTTTCCCGGCTCATTCCTAGCAGTCACACGTACAGCACCGCGAGGCCGGAGTGTGGGCAGCGGGCGTCCGCGTAGTTGTTGAGGCGCGTGTGCACGTTTGTGCGCTTGTCCGTGTTTTTGTGTACCCGTGCGTGGTTGTGAAACTCCGCTCTCCGCTCGGAGGGGTAGGAGCCGGGGGGTGGGGGGGGAGGAGTAGGAATGTCGCCGGCTGGGCGCTCACGTGGGTACGTGGGCACGGAGAGGGCCGGCTGTGCATCCGGCGTGGGCGGCACGGAGCGACCTCGCCCCGCCCGCCGGGTCCCCAAGCCCGCCCTCCGCAGCCCGGCCTCGGTCACCTCAGTCCCGAGCTCGGCGCCGCCGCTCCGAGTCCCCGCCCCCGCCTCCCTCTCCACGCCCCCTCCCCCCAGTCTCCGCCTCTCTCCGACGCTCTGCCGCGGCGCCTCCACCGCGGGCCCCGAGGCCCGGGCGCCCGCCCCCCGCCCCCGGCCCCCGCCCCCGGCGCTGCCCACGCCCTCCGCCCGCCCGGCAGCCAGCGCAGCGCCGGGCCTCGCTCCCCGTGCGTCCTGCGGGGGCGGCGGCGCGGAGAGGCGGCGAGCGCAGCCGGGGAGGGGGGGGCAGAGGCACAGACAGAGGCGCGGAGGCTCGGAGAGAGGAGACGTGGAGGGAGGGACGGAGCCCGGCCAGCGGCGGACACGGCAGCGCGCGCCAGGCGCCGAGCGCTGGGCACCGAGAGGGGCAGCCCCTGTGGCCTCCGGCCGTCCATGCACAGAGCGCCCTCCCCCACAGCCGAGCAGCCGCCGGGCGGAGGGGACTGCGCCCGCCGGACCCCGCAGCCCAGACCCAAGTTAGTGGGCAGAGGGAAGCGGCGGGGAGTGGAGATGGGTGGAGCTGGACTCAGGCAAGGGGTCCGGAGGGCGGAGGTCGAGGAGAGAACGAGGGGAAGCGGGACGGGGGTGGGGGGTGGAGACTGATTGAAAAGGGGGTGCGTCTTCGAATTAGGGGGCCCTGGGAGCAGGTAGGGAGCGGTTGAAGCTGGATATGAAAGAGTAGTACCTAATTCTCCATTCCCCGTTTACTCTGCCGGCGTGATCTGGCATGTGAACCCCTTGCAAAGAATGTGGGGGCCCCCAAACGCCAGGGGAAGCCCTGGAGCTCTGGCTGGTAACAGGGCTGGGGGAGGGCTGCTGTGCTGGTTCAGTCTTCCGTTGGTACGAAGTACGCGAGCCCCAGGGTCAGGGAGAAGCCGGCGCCTCGGAGCCAAGGGAGAGCATCAGCAGGGCTTTGGAGAAGCAGGACATGCCTTAGGCGTCCCTTCTCTTTTCTGTAGCTTTATTTACGGCACGCGGAGGGGAGTTTCGGGGTGCAGCCCCTCCCTCAAGAGGCCTTGAGCCGCTCCTCCGCTCCACTTGGAGGTGTGGGTGGAAAATGAGGGAGAGGAGGTAGGTGGGTTTCGCCCACTGCCGCTGCCACTGTGGGAGTGTGTGGGGGCGGAACAGGCCCCAGAGCAGAACAATTGAGGCACTCCTCCCTCCTTGCGCCTGAGCTGAAGGGATCGGCCTACCTACCCAGCAGGTGGGGAAGGTCACTGCTGGGAGAGGGGCCAACTAAGGGGCACTGGGCAGTCGGGAGGAGAGGGGAGGTCCTTGGGAACAGCTCAGAGGAGCTGAGCAGAGCAGGGGTCCACCTGGCTTGCCGAGTGGGAAAGGGCCACACCCCTCCGTTGCAACCGCCTGGGTAGGACAGCACCAGGGAGTGAAACTGGCCAGCAGTGGTCCCAGGCGTCCACTGTGGGGAGGACAGGGGGTCCTACATGCACCTCGGTGTAGAAAGTCACCTTGAGTAATGCTGAGACTGCTGGGTGTTGAGGGCGGAGGGTGAAGACCGTTCTGGGGGAGAAGGAGGCCCAGCTATCCCACGGGTGTGCTGGCTGGCCGCAGTGCTCAAGGTCTCCTTGCCCCAGGCCAGAAAAGTAAAAGCTGAGAATGGTGGTGAAGAGCCTTTGACTTCAGCAGAGAGAATGGGCTGCCTTTTGGTACTTGGCGGCCCGTCTGGGATGGTACTGGTGTGTTTATGCGTCCGGGTAATGCCTAGTTCTCCTAGTCTGTGCTCAGGCTGGGGTACTGGTCAGAGAGCGCGTTCAGAGGAGGGGAAGAGAAGCCGGCAGGAAAGAGATGACAATGGCGAGTGTGGGTGGGTACCCAGCAGGGGGACCCAGACTGACTGCCTTCCTTTCTCTGTCCCGCACTCCTCCTTTCCAGGCCCAGTGCCCGAGCCATGGCACTGCCTCGGACACTGGGGGAGCTGCAGCTCTACCGGGTCCTGCAGCGCGCCAATCTCCTTTCCTACTACGAGACCTTCATCCAGCAGGGAGGGGACGACGTGCAGCAACTGTGTGAGGCTGGTGAGGAGGAGTTCCTGGAGATCATGGCTCTCGTGGGCATGGCCACCAAGCCCCTCCACGTCCGACGCCTGCAGAAGGCACTGAGAGAGTGGGCCACCAATCCAGGGCTCTTCAGCCAGCCAGTGCCTGCCGTGCCTGTCTCCAGTATCCCACTTTTCAAGATCTCCGAGACTGCAGGCACCCGGAAAGGAAGCATGAGCAATGGGCACAGCAGCCCAGGGGAAAAGGCAGGCAGTGCCCGCAGTTTTAGCCCCAAGAGCCCCCTTGAACTTGGAGAGAAGTTGTCACCACTGCCTGGGGGACCTGGGGCAGGAGACCCCCGGATCTGGCCAGGACGGAGCACTCCAGAGTCCGACGTTGGGGCGGGAGGAGAAGAGGAGGCAGGCTCACCCCCCTTCTCCCCGCCTGCAGGGGGAGGAGTCCCTGAGGGAACTGGGGCTGGGGGGCTGGCAGCAGCTGGGGCTGGGGGGGGGTCCAGATCGACTGGAACCAGAGATGGTACGCATGGTGGTGGAGAGTGTGGAGAGGATCTTCCGGAGCTTCCCCAGGGGGGATGCTGGGGAGGTGACATCCCTGCTGAAGCTGAACAAGAAGCTGGCTCGGAGCGTGGGGCACATCTTTGAGATGGACGATAACGACAGCCAGAAGGAGGAGGAGATCCGCAAATACAGCATCATTTATGGCCGCTTTGACTCCAAGCGGCGGGAGGGCAAGCAGCTCAGCCTGCATGAGGTGAGGACCCCATTCTCCTAGTATTGCACTTGGCTGCGAGGCCTTAACCTACTCACCTTGGAGAATGTTCACACTCCCCAGGTCTGTCTCATTGCCCCTCGGTCAGGACCCCATGCCCCAGTTGCCCCCACACAGCCCAACCCCAGCCTCTGCAGTGCTCCCCTCCTCGGCTGAGGGGGAAGCAGAGGTACAGGCCAGAGCCCAGCGTCCCGCGCTGTGCCGCTCAGGACCGCTCAGGTGGTGGGGGCTCCAGGCGTTCCTAGGAAGCCGGGGATGCTGACCTCTGTCTTCCTCCTTCAGAAAGCTGCATAGTATCAAATCCTAAGTAAGCATCTGATGGATGGGCTTTGTTTGTCTGATGACGAAGGGTGTGAGGAGGTCTGGGCAAGGCAGTGGGAACTGAGGATTCTGACCGCTCCGGTGGCCCTCTCCACAGCTGACCATCAATGAAGCTGCTGCCCAGTTCTGCATGAGGGACAACACACTCTTACTGCGGAGGGTGGAGCTCTTCTCCCTGTCACGCCAAGTGGCCCGAGAGAGCACCTACCTGTCCTCCTTGAAGGGCTCCAGGTGAGACTCCTTTCTCCAGGTCCTTCCTAGATTAGAATCCTGCCAAGGAGCTGGGTCATGGGCGTAATCTCCCGTTCAGGTGCATCTAGGCTTGCTTCCTACCCACGTGCATGTCCTGCTTTTCGCCAGGCCCACTTGTCTGGGTCTGGTCCCTCCTCCTATCCATCTCAGGTTCTGTCTGCTCACCCACAACAACAGTACCAGAGTTAGAGATTCCTGTTCAGCCAGCTTCTTTCTAGTCTTGAAATAACGTATAGCTCCTCCCCAGATTCTGTGCTCTGCCCGTCGTGCGTCCCTCCCCAGCTTCACCTTCCTTACTGCTCTCATCTTCGCAGGCTTCACCCCGAGGAACTGGGAGGCCCTCCACTGAAGAAGTTGAAACAGGAGGTAGGTTTCTAGGGTGGATGCAGGGGATTAGTGCAGCCTCTCTCAATCCCCTCCCTTGCTAGGTCCTCATTTCCCCATTTGGGGCATCCACAGGTTGGAGAGCAAAGTCATTCTGAACTCCAGCAGCCTCCCCCAGGCCCTGAGTCCTATGCACCCCCATACCGCCCCAGCCTGGAGGAAGACAGCGCCAGCCTGTCTGGGGAGAGTCTTGATGGACACTTGCAGGGTGAGTGTGCATCAGAATACTTTTCTTCTCGCTGTGGGGGTGGAGTAGGTGGGAGGAAGGAGCCAGGAGGCAACTGCCTGGAACAGGGTTGGGAGGCCTGGCTGGATGGGGGCAAAGGGGCCTGGGCCTTACGGGTCTGCTTTGCGGTTGAGGGTGGGGGTTCCGTTGACTGTAGTCCCTGACCTGATCCATGCCCATGCCCACAGCTGTGGGGTCATGCCCAAGGCTGACGCCGCCCCCTGCTGACCTGCCTCTGGCATTGCCAGCCCATGGGCTGTGGAGCCGCCACATCCTGCAGCAGACACTGATGGACGAGGGGCTGCGGCTAGCCCGCCTCGTCTCCCACGACCGCGTGGGCCGCCTCAGCCCCTGTGTGCCTGCGAAGCCGCCTCTCGCAGGTGAGGCAGCAGCAGTGGCGTCCCCAAGCACCCCTGCCACCCAGGCCCCACCCAGCAATCCTGGTGTCCTGGGGCCGGGTGGGAGGAAGAGGGATGTAGTCACCGGAGAGGGCAGGCAGTAGGACGGTGGGGCTCCAGCCATCCAGGCCTTGGGTTGAGGAAAGGAGGGTCCTGCAGGTTTATTCCCACTGGGGAGGGTCTGATCCTAATGGAGATCTGTGAGGGGGGCGCTGGGGTGAACAAGGGGACAGAGAATGGGGGACCAGGGGAATGGGAACGAGGGTCACCAAGAAGGGCAGCAGGGATAGAGCTGCCACCAAGGCAGAAGGGTAGGGTAGGCTAGGAGTCAGGGTGGGGTTGCGTAGCTTGGAAGTAGAGGAGCCCAAAGGGGGATGCTTTGTGTGTGGATGGGGGAAGGGCATAGTCCGCCAGAGGGCCAGAGCGGCTGGGCTGAGAGTGATGCAGCAGACAAAGCCACCAACCCTGGCTTGGTATTTTTAAACTGTGCGTGGGTGGGAAGTGGGGGTGGGGACTAGAAGGGGGGCTCTTCTTGGGGGAGGAGCTGGGAGGCTGGCTTCCTGTGTTCCCCCTGATTTGGCTTCTAAGAAACTGGAGGGGCATGGTAGGGTAGGTGGGGCCTGGGAGGGGGCCAGGGATGAGTGGGGGCGGCAGAGCCTGGGAAGGGGGGGAGGGGGAGAGGTCAGAGCCAAGCCACCCCCACAGCTCCTGACAGAACCAGAAATTCCAGCAGAACGGAGGCGGGAGAGACAGAGAAGGAGAGAGACACATACAGAGAGAGCGCTACACACAGCCAGAAGGGGGAGGGGGGCGTACACACTTGGGTATGGAACCCCCCCCGACACACCTGTAAACGTGTAGCGGGCAGGAGGCAGTAATTCAAATCCAGCTCCTCTGTGCGGTCTCCTCTACCTCTGCCTCCTGTCCGGCCACCTCTCTGCATCGGCCACCCCACGGCCTCCTAACCTACGCCTTCTCCCCACAGAGTTCGAGGAAGGGCTTCTGGACCGATGCCCGGCCCCGGGACCCCATCCTGCTCTGGTGGAAGGTCGCAGGAGCAGTGTCAAAGTGGAGGCTGAGGCCAGCCGGCAGTGAGGGGCGCACTGGTGTCCTCAGACCCAGGACTTGGACTTCTGGCTCACATAGACTCTGACATTCCCCATCCCTGGCATCTAGTCACAACCCTGGATCCTTCCGCTGCCCTTCTCCTGCCTCCCCACCTGCTCCATGGGCGTAGAACTATGGGGCTTCAAGCAATAACGAGCAGGGGCCTGGCAAGAGGACACAAGGAGGGTGCGTGGTGCCCCTTCACCCTTGCCTAGAGCAAGGGGGCAAGGACTCTGTCTCCAGGGTATTTGGGGTTCTCCCCTCCCTTACACAACACACTCCCATTCTCTGTAGCTTGAACCAGTGGTATGAGCAGTTGGATTCAGTTTGGACGTGGGGGAAAAGGGGACTTCCCTGGTAAGGTCCAACAGCTAAAAATGGCAACGTTTCCCCCCAGAACTGGGGGCCTGGGAACACTGGACCTGCTCCTCCCCTCTGCTCCCCCATTTTTGTGCTTCTAGTTTGTTTCTTTAATTTAACAAGTGCTGCAGTTTGCCCACCTATCCCCATCTTTCCCCCCAAGTCCTCAGCAACTTTTTCCCTCCTGCCCTCTCGGGGGGTGGGGGGGAGGGTGGATGTGGGGTCCCCTCGACCGGCCCCTCAGGAGGCCTGGGTCGGACTCAGGGTCTCCCTCGGCTGGGGGCTGGACCGCAGCACCTGTCTGAGCAGTTAGAGCGTCTTTCTTTTCAGATCGTGTACAGTAGATTATTTATTTTGTTATTTTGGAATAAAATTTATTTTATGGCTTAGGATCGATGACCCCCAGGAGGGAGAAAGGGTGGCATGGGGCTGGGGGAGTGGAGGGAAGCCGGCAGTGGATGGGGAAAGAGAAAAGCAGCAGCAGGTCAGGCCCCCTAATTCAGAGGACCACACACCTGGGCCTGGGTCCCAGACTCACCCCCGGCCTCTGGGCAGGATTGGCAGGGTTGAGCCACCAAAGCTAGAGCCACATACAGAGGTCACAGCCACACAGACCCACTGGGGCCACGGCCATACGAAAGCTGAGTACTTTGGGGTTAGCAGGCATCAGAGAAGTTGGCACATTCGCTGGTGTCTTTGGTACGGTGTTTTCAAACTTCCAAACTTCGGTTGTCACATAGGCAAGATCAGATGGATACATGTTTTTTGGGGCCATAACGACGAACGTGTGTGACATCCGTATAGTCACACGTCTCGGGTAGGCACATTTTCGCACAGCTGCACATGAAACAGACCTTGTACTTCTGCAGTCTCTACACATAACCAAGAGCCGCCATCCGACGGACAGGAATTTGGGGCTGTTTGAAATTTGTTTTTTAATCTGGGCATAACCCACATCAGTAACCCAGGTGTACAGATTCCCCACGTCGCACCCAGGGCCTCCTGAACTGCTGCTCCATCCCCCCCAGGGCTGGGACCCGAGCCCAGCCCTCAGTCCCCAGCCTCTCGTACAAATATGTGCGTGTGTCTGCGTGTTTCTACATGTGTGTCCTGGGCTCTGGCTCGAGGTGGGTGGTTAAGTCCTCCGTGCCCTAAGCTGTGCTCTTGCCCAGCCCCTTTCCTGCTCAGGCCCATCTTCCAGGGAGAGCTGTGTGTGTGTGTGTGTGTGTGTGTGTGTGTGCTGCATGTGCAGGCGTGTTGGGGCGTGTCTCACTTTGGAACCTGAATTTCCCTTCCAGCATTGGAAGGGGGAGGACAGGGGTGTGTGGTAGGAGGAAAGGAGTGGATAGGCTCCACCCACTGTGCATTTTCCTGGCAGTCTTTTCCTCCTGACCAGGGAGTAGGTGGGGATAGGAGGACACTCTCCCCATCTGCTGCTTGGCAGGAGCATGGGCAGGTGTCCAGAGCAGGTCCGTGGGGGTAGAAGAGCGGTCTTTCTGGGCTCCCCTTCCAGCTGGATCACCAACTAGGGTTGGCCCTTAGGTCCAGGTGAGACAGTGAGATCCCAGACTGCCCATAGTGAGAGGGTTGCAAGAGAGGCTGGGTGCCCAAGGACCCTCCCCCTGATTCCCCTTGCCCCTCCAGGAGAAGCTTGGTGAGGTCCTGTTCAGTAGGAGGCAACAAGGGTGGGAACATGTCTTCACCAACCCTGCAAGGATGAAGGGGAGAAGCAGTAGGGTAGGTATGGCACCCACTCCTCCAGCCCCCGCCCAGCCAACACCCCCAGGCTGCCACTCACCAGGTGCCCTGAGGGAACCCTCCCACCGACTGGCTCATGCAGCTATCTTCTGCCATGGTCACATCTGAGCAGAGCAGGGGCTCAGGAGTGGATACGGCATGCTCCTGAGATGGGCATGGGAGCAGGCCCCTGCCAAGACCAGAAAAGTCCATAAGATTGGGGTGGGATAAGGCTGGGAATGAATGGGGAGCATGGGATCAGGAGGGGTGCTGTCACTCACTGAGGGCGAGGTTGGTCAAAGGGCAGGTTGATCTGGTTCAGGCTGGGGGGTATCTGCAGGTGAGATCTAGAAACAGGAAGGAGGGTACAGTCAGAGAAAGGAAGGCTAAACAAGGGCACAGTGTTGCAAAGTCAAGGTCATTGAATGAGGAAACAATTTCCAGCTCCTTTCCCTGACTGCACAGTCTTGGGTAAGCCGTGGGCTCAGTCTTCTCATCTATAAAATGTGTATGTGTTGGGGATTGGGCTGGGGGAGTAGAGAAGGGCTGAACTAGCTAATCTCTTTATTTATTTGGGAGGGGGAGGAGCAGAGGGAGGGGGAGAGAAGCAGAATCCCCGCTAAGTGCTAAGCAGGAGGATGACAATACAACTGCGGGAGTTGGGGAGGGGGGTCTTGTGCCAAGTGTCGGATGCTTAACCGACTGAGCCACCCAGGCACCCCCGAATTCGCTAATTTCTAATGTTTCTCCAGACTCTGGTGGTTCTAAGCCCCCCAGTCTCCACCCTACCTCAACTCCTGGGAGGGGAGATGTTGTGGCTTGTCTAGGAGTTAATAAGCACCTGCAGTTATTATATGAGTGTTACTTGGGGAAGAAAAATGTCTAGGCCACTTCAAGGCCAAAACAGATGAATAAATAAAAATCCAGACAACAGATAAATTTATGACAGTGGATTTCAAGGGCAGGCGAGGTAATATTAATTCTTAACATAGCTCCTGCTATGAGCTTTGCAGGTATTACTAACTCAATTAACCTTCACAATAATCCCCTGAGGAAGTTATTATTAGCGTTATTATCAATATTCCCCATTCTACAGATGAGGCACCAGAATGAAGCAACTTGCCCAAAGTCAGTAAGTGGCAGAGCTGGAATTTGAACTGGCTAAGTCTGGAACTTAACCACTAACCTCTCAGTGGAGTGGACAGAAGAGACAAAAGAGTGCTAGCCTTTTGCTGCCCCTTTCTTACGGTGGAGCCTCTCCTAACAAATGCAAATGCCCATCCCCCTTGCAGGTGGGTATCCTTGTCCCTTCCACTTACTCTGGGAAAGCTGTCAACGCATCTTCCCGGGAGAGGGCTTGGTACGGGGGGATGGAGTGAGAGTGCGGTGGGTACACCTGGGACCTGGGGAGAGAAAGCAGACCCCCCTGAGGCCAGCCCTTCTCCTGGACACCCCCACCTCCTGCCTCAAGATAGGGAACCCCTCTCATGGAAAGGGAAATTCCCTACTTTGGCCCCAGCTCTCCCAGCTGCTCGTGCTAAACACCTCTCTGCACAGACCACTCCCATTCCTGTCTCTCAAGCTCCTTACACCATGTCTGGGCTGAGCTGCATATTCATGGAGGAATCAGCGGCCATTCCAAGATCATAAGTGGGCACCATGGTAGGCATTTGGGGCTCCAGGGTAGGAAGTGGCTGGTCCCTGGAGGAGGGAAGGAGGTCTGTGTGACTCACCAAGGGCTGATGCCACCGCTTCTTCCAGCAAGTAGTACCAGGCCTGCCCACCGTCCACAGCGCCACACTCACCTTTCCACAGTCATCTTGATGGTAGCTGGGACGTAACCCCTGCCGTCCTTACCCATCTGTTCAGCTGTTGTGGGGAGAAAAGGAGAGCCATGGAGTGCCCCAGGATTGGGGAGGAAGGGATGTGCAAAAGGTGAGCATAGCTGATGGGCAAGTAGGAGAAATGGGGCTTCAAAAATGGAGAGAGAAGTCAGGGATGACATACAGTGTGTAGGGAGAGGGGCAACTGGGAGTATGGAAGAGATGGGCAAAGGAAGGGTTCAGAACTGCGAGCTCCAGCTCACGCTTGTAGTGGCTCCGGAAAGCTTCATCCTTGGGTTTCTTGGGGTAGAGGTTTTTGAGCTGAGCAAGGTCCCGGATTCGGTCTCCCAGTGAACGAATGGATAGGTCTTTGGCAGAGAATGGCTGGATGTTCTCTATCTGTGGGGAGCCTACAATAGGAATGAGACCATGAGTCCCCTCTGTCCAGACATTCTCCCCCCCATCCAGCCCCACCACAGGATCCACTCTCAATCTACCAAGGCGAGGGGGAGAGGAGTGAGGGTGAGAGTGCTGGAGGAGGGAGACCCACCAGTCTCTGTTCCTATAGAGCTCACAATGAGAAGGTAGACTGCAGAAGGGAGGAGAGGAGTTGGACCTAAGGAAGAACTTCCTGAAGATCAGGCTTGGCATCAAGGAAGGCCAAGACATTTCCTTCCCAGAAGAAACCCCAGAGGGCACAGGCACAGAAACAGAGGACTGGCTGGGGTGACCTCACCATCCTGGCCCCGGATGACATGGGCAATGGTGATGCCCCCAATCTCTGAGTCGCTGAAGCGAAGGAGGAATGTTCCATCAGGCTCGTTGAGAAGAAGGCTAGTGACGTACTGTTTGCTGATGAAGCCAATGATCAGCCTGGCCAGGATGAAGGAGAGGATGGGGGTAGGGGCATTGGCTGTGGAGAAGGAGCTAGAGGTACAACTGCTCAGGCCCCTGGGGCAGGGACTCACCGATCTGACCAGTAGCTCCGGAGACAGCGCTTGGTGAGGTCCAGGACACCATCAAACCACTGCCAAAAGGTGAAGCCACGACCCAGCAGGATCTCCTGGGGAATAAGGGGGAACTAGTGTGAACACAGGAGGGTCAGAGCTAGGGCCTGTAGGACAGGCACTGGGCTGTGAGGGCCCACACAACAGAATCACAGGGCTGAAGGACCAAACTGGATCTGAGATCTCATCAGTGACAATGGCAGTCACTTACCAGGTGCCAGGCGGTATTCCAAGCCCTTTCCATGAATTAACTTATCTGATCTTTACAAGCCTATAAGCATCCCATCTTACAGATGAAGAAATGAAAGCCCAGAAAGGTCAAGTAACTTGCCCAGGTCTACACAGCTGGTGAGAGGCAGAGCTGGGATGCAGCCCAGGAAGTCCAGGCCAGAGTCCCTCATAACAACGGTGCTCCACCCATCCTTGATTAGACCTGGTGGAAGTGGAGTCCAGAGAAGGTAGCTTGCCAGGTGTGAGTGTCCCGCTCCCTTTGCTAATACATCCTTTGGTCATGTAGACTTTCCTTTCTTTTTTGCTAAGAGAGCAGTACGTGACTGCTTTTACCCAGCTGGTCATCAACCAAGTCACCCAGATCTTCTCCCCCGTTCTTGTAACAGATCCAGTTCTGAGCCACCTCACTTTGGGGGCAGTAAAATATGGTAGCTAAGAGCAAGAAATAATGGAGTTCTATCCCAGCCTCACCTGCTCTGAGGCGTTGGACAAACTACTTAACCCCTCTGAGCATCACGTTCCTCGCCTGTAAAATGGGGATAATAATAGTAGCTTCCTCAAAGGGATGTTGGGAGGGGTAAATAGATAACATACATAAAGTGCCAAACATAGTGCCTGGCATATAGTAAGGTGTCAGCACATGGTAGCTGGTATTACTGTGTGTGTCCCTGTGGGATTTCATCTTGGCTTTTGCAATAGGAACTATTTCCCCAATGGGTCAAAGTCATTTTGAATCAGACGTGTGTTTGCACACAGTCTGGATGAGTCATGCAAGTTGCTGGTAAAGAGGGAGGACAGAGGGCCTCCAGTCCAAAACCCGGAGGATGCCAGAGAATGCACCCTCTGGACTTACCCACCCGGCTGAAGGGTTTTCCTGCCTGGGCTGTGACAGAGGCCTCCCTGATCGCCATGATGGGGCATTGTGAAGACCCCAGCAGTGAGTGTCTGCACAGAGGTTGGGAGGGCCCTGAGTGCCTCAAGGATGAAGAGCTTAGGGGCGGGAGGTCCAAAAAGCAGGGGAATGACCTTGTTGAACTGTGACCAGGACACGGAACGGTGCTGGAAAGCCTCCATGCTGAGGCTGTTGTCATTGAAGATCTTCTGGGCTAGGAAGAGGAAGTGCTCTGGGAGTAGCCCCCGATTGGTCCCCACTTCAGCCATGAACTTGAGGTTGAGAGTTTCACACATCTTCTCCCAGGGCACCCGCTCAGCTACCACAAAGGGCACGCGGTCCTGGGGTGAAGCAGGAAGGACAGGGCACTTCAGGCTATCATCCTCATTCTTCCTCAGGAGGGGCCTTCATCCTTCCCCCCGCTCCCCAAAGCTCCCCATCCCAGGCATTATCCCCCTGAGCTCACTCACAAATATGGTGCTTTTCCAAAAATAGTTTAGGGTGCTACAACATGGTAGCTTTTAAGACTGGCATGAAAAGAGGTCAGCATGAGGTTAGAGAGTATGATGAAAGAAGGAGTTATGGCCGCTCCCATTTGAACGTGTCTGCCCCCGGCTTCTCCCCATGTTACAGCCCACCTTGCCCCTGTTCCTCCCCTCCCTCCCTCCACTGCCACTCCAGGTCTTTCCTCACCATCTCAGAGAAGGCATTATCCCACAAGATGGTGGCCTTGGCATTGTTGTCCTGGTTGCCGTGGACAATGACCACCAGCGGCAGAGACAGGGCCTGGCGAGGGTGAGAAGAAGGGAATCTTCTTACTGGAGCAAGGGGCTTCCTCAAGGGGCTAGCTCTGAGAATGCAGGGAAGCTACTGGATTCACACAACATAGATAAAAGCTCCCGGGGTATTACTGAATGCTTCCTGAAGCTCGATGAAGGCCTAACCGTAGAGAAGTGGTTATGAGTCAGTGCTTTTGGGCCAGACCTCTGGGTTCCAAATGCCAGCGCCAACGCTTCGTAGCTGTGTGGCCTGGGCAAATTCCTCAACCTCTCTGTGTCTCAATGGACTCATCTGTAAAATGGGGCTAATAATAGTACTTACCTCATAATGTTATTGTGAAATTTCTGTGTGTGTGTGTGTGTGTGTGTGTGTGTGTGTGTGTGTTTGTTACTGAAAACAGTACCCTGGTCTACATGAAATGTATAATAAGTGCCAGTGGCCACCACACCACCACTCCCCAGCATGTGCCCTCTTGTTCCTCTCACTCTCGCCCTGACCCCAGGGCCCATGAATCCCAGACGCACGGGCTATGGAGCTCTCATGAGGAGCGAGGATCCGGGGCCCCAGCGTGTGGCATGGAGGGGAGCCAGGGTCCTAGCATGGGCAGCCCGAGACTCAGTTCACCTGGAGCTGGATGGGGAGTTTGTTGGGGCCAAGCGTGAAGCTGGTGGAGAAGAGGACTGCACACTTCTCCTCGGTGACAGACTCGGTGCCCTTCCGCTCACAGCGCTTGATTTTCTTCAGAAGCTGTAGGGGGTGGGGAGGGAGAGCAGGGGTGAGGATAGAGATGGGTCTCTCGGCTTCCTGACACCCTCTCCAAGGACAGTCCCTCAGTCTGAGGACCCCCTGCCCCACTCTTCACCGCGGCTCCCTGAAGCCCTCACCAGGTTCTTGAACAGGGCAGAACAGCAGTTGCCGGGAATGCTGTTCTCCAGGGCCACGGTGTTGTTGATGATTTCACCAGTGCTTTCTCTGCCAGGGGAGGTCGGAGACTGAGTGGGTGCATCCCAGCAGGGCCAGGGGTGGGGAGGAGCTTGAGTCCAGGGGTGAATGGCATGGACGACCGGCCCTAAATCTCCATTTCCCTGTTTGGATTCTCGAGAAGGGTCCCTATCTTGGCCAAGTCATGATTCCCCATCCCATTCCAGCCCCGACGGGTCCCTTCCCTTCCTCTGCCGTGACCATTCAGGGTCCAAACACTCTGAGGCACCCCCTCGCCATCACCCTGCTCTTTGTGGTGCCAGACGCCCAGGCTCCCCTGGCCTCCACCAACCAACAGGCTTTCGCCAGCCCCAGCTTACGCTCCAGCCCCGGGCCCCTGGGGCATGCTCAGCTCCCTTGCTTGCTTCTCAGTCACCATGTCAGCCCTGACCAGCGAAGGCTTGGCTGGGGCCCCCAGGAACCGTAGGCCCAGTAAGAATCGAACCCCAGCCTGGAACTTGGTCTGAGTCTTCAGAACCTGAGGGGGTTGCTTCTCCACCAGGAAAGAACTGGGAGGAGTGAAGACACAGGGGAGTTAGTGGCGGGTCCCTCCTGGTACCCATCCCACAGCCCTAACCCTCTTCCCTCGTCAGGGTCTGCTCTAGGCCAGGCTGAGGCCTTATGGGGCATACCTGGTGACAAGGGTTCGCAGGACGTCATCCAGCTGGCTAATCAGCACTGCCCGGGCCTTGGGCTCAAGCTCCCCACCAGCTGCCCCCAACTCCTGCTGCAACTGGGAATAAATGTCCACCAGGCTCTCACACCTGGGGCCAGGACAGTGGTCAGGGGACACAGAATTCAGGCTGCCTGTTCCTGCTCAAACCCCCTACCCCTAAACCCAGAAAGAAAGTGGGGTAGTGGTGTGGAGGGGCGGGATGCACAGTGGGTGTGGCTGCAAGGCACTGGGCTGAAGGGGCGGGGGGACCTGCCGTAACTCTGGATGTGAGGTTCCTTCTCTGTGCCTGGCCCCCTGTGGAAACCCAGCTGCCTCTTCCCCAGGACTCTGGTACCCAGGTCAGTTGCCAGCACGTATGGTACTTTGGCGCAAACTGAAAGGTGCCTCCGCCCAACAGACCAAATAGGAAAAGGCTTCCCATTCCTCTGGGCAAGGGGCTTGAAGAGAAAAGCATGGGCCAGATGAGCTCCTGCTCGAAGCCCCCTCGGCCGGGCGTACTTGGACAGGACGCGACCTGACAACAGTGTGCACGGTCCTGCCGGAATCAGCTTCTCTGAGCCTTGGCCCACACCAAGGCCTGCTTGCCTGGTTTTTCTCTCACACCTGTGGGTCCTCCAGCAGGGACAGCCGGCACCTAACCCCAGCCCACCCTCCTATCCCAGCAGTCTTGCCCCAACCTCTCCTGTAGGGGTGCCAAGCTCTCCTCAAAGGGCGCGCCATTCCCTGCCAACTGCTGCTGGCGTTTCCAAATCTGGATCCTCTTCAGCACCAGGGCCTGGGCAGCCTCCAGCTCCCCAACAGTCTCCTGCAGCAACGTGGCCAGGGCCTGCGGGCAGGGGAGGCCTGAGCCAGGGCCAGCCTGTCTCCTCCCCCAGCCCTGAGGGCACGCCTCTCTTTCTCACATCTAAGGCCTTCCCCTACCCCACTACAATGTGTGTTCCTCTGAGGCCTGATCTCCATCCCGCCATAGAACTGAGATCCCTCCAGGACTGTACTTTGAGTTCAAACTTCACCTCCCAATCCATCACTTACCTCACTTGGCCCAGTTCCATTGGCAGGAGCATCTATCAAATTGTGCAGAGACACTGAGGGTGAGGGCAGAAATGAGGGGTACAGATAAATTTGAGGTTCAGTCAAGGGTGAGGTCCAAGAGGGCATCCCTCCCACCCACTCCCCAGAACCCCCTTAGAGTGCCAGACCCAAGCTCCCACCTTGGCCAGCCTCAGACCCCGGCTGCAGGGCCTCTCGGAGAAGGCGAACTTCTCCCACCCGATGCTGCAGCCTTTGCAGGGCTGTGTTAAACTTCAGTTCCTCCTGCTTCCAGTGGAAGGGCATTGGCAGGTGCCGGAACTGCACGGGAGGGACAGATGGCAAGAGGTGAGATACTCCGTCCATCCTTCTACACTAGGCCTGCATTCTCTAAAGGGGTGCCTGCTGCCATGCTCTGCCAAAAGGAAACAAGCTACTTCCCTTGTCTGGCTCCCTTTCCGCTTTGAAGGTTCTCCCTGACCTTTTGGAATTTCCCAGGGATAAGACCTCTCTCTTGGCAGAATCAGCTTCTTACCCCTTGCTCTCTCCTCCCCAGGCCTCACTACCCTCAGTCCCTCATTTTGAAGCTTCCCTGAGCTTGGCTTGGGGGGCACTCTGACCCCAGGAACCGCCTTTGGTCATCCTGGGCCTAAAACATTGAGCCTCTCCTGAAGTTCAAATTCCTTCTAGTTTTTCATGGCTGAGGCTAAAGTCCAGTGAGTTGAGATGGGATGGGAGGTGGAGTATTAACAATACCTGTTCCAAAACAGCTTTTTTCTCCCCTTGAAGTATTTGTCTAAAAGTGGCCACCAGCTTCAGGGGGTCCCTTTGATATATGCTCTAGAGAAATGAAGAGTGGCGGACTGGGTTAGCCTCGCTCTCCCCCGTGTTGTCCTCCCCCTCCAATCCCTGCCACCCCCCTCCATTCATAAGCACACCGAAAGGCAGCACAACCGTAGACTCCAGAAGTTTTCATGCATTTGCATGCTTTTAAAACCTAATTTGCATGCTAGCTAACAGTTAACTACAGGAACACCAATTTGCTCCAGCATCCAAACAATTTCTTCCGGTGTTCAATGCTCATCCCAGCTCCACTCCAGCCCCACTCCAGCCTAGTCCCTCCCCTCCTTGTCCCCACCTCCAGGGTGTTGATGTGTTGCAAGATGGGGCTCGCCTCCCCCTGCTTTCCCGCCGAAGCCTGAAGGCGCTGGACAGTGGCGGAAAGGAGCACACTAGCCATGTTGCAGCAGAAGGTGTCTGAGCCGACCAGGAACTCCCTGTGGGAAGAGCAGGATGAGGTGGCCTCGGGTCAGGGTTTCTTCAGCTCTACTGACCTTCCACCCCTCAGCAAACAGCTCAGCAGCACCTTCCCAGTCCTAGT
The DNA here is from genome assembly GCF_004348235.1 of Phoca vitulina. Lineage (NCBI taxonomy): Eukaryota > Metazoa > Chordata > Mammalia > Carnivora > Phocidae > Phoca > Phoca vitulina. The sequence continues at coordinate 14,845,321 of NW_022589726.1, read as the reverse complement.
CTCCGTCCAGGCCCTGGACAGCCTCATCCATGTGCCCTTTGTTCCCCAATTTTCTAGCTGCTGTGGGACGGTCCCTTGTCCCAGTCCTGACCTCCTTCCTCTTTGGCTGGGGCTCCTCAGGCGGTGGGGGGACTCCATGTGTCAACGTGCATAATCTGGTTGGTGTGGCACAGACTCCCCGCTAAGTCCAGGCCACCACACAGGGAATAACACATCCCGAATCCCAAAACGCGACAGAGAAAATCTAATGAGAGGGAAGGTGGGTGGGGGAGGACCCGGAGGACACCAGTGTGGGGTAGCTAGGACTCACCAGGGCTGGTTCTCTAGCCAGTCACTCAGGAGATGCCGCAGGTGTTGGGGAAAGTCGACATAGAGCGGCTGCAGTTTTTCCAGAGGCATCTTGGAGACCAGACCCCACAGAGACATGATCTGGGGTGTGGAGGGTGCCTTCTGGAAAGGAACAAGGCCACTCTGAGAGGCACCCAAGAAAGTTGGCTTATGTTCTGGGGGCAGCCTGCAACCTCCTCTAGACCCCAGATCCCAGAGACCATCCCCACCACCACTCACAGCCAGACCACCTCAAACGGGGGACATCCTTGGTCAGTGCCTGAAACAAGGTAATCCCTTCAGTTGTAGTCAAAGGGGTGATGGCGTAGAAGCGCTGAGATGCAGCCAGAGGGCTGGGAGGACAGGGGAGGTGGGCAGAGTACAGAAAGCTCTCAGAGAAGGCAGAGGACTCAGATTGCAGCTCTGAGCTGGCTCTGGTTCTGTGGGCAAGGAACCTCCCCACTGTGAGCCTTGATCTTCTCGTCTCATAAAATATGAGGCTTGGATACGTGCAGAACTTCCCAAAAATTTCTAAAGTAGTGGGCAATTTTAGTTTTTAATCTGTGGAATCCCAATTATATAAAAGGCATAAAATTGGAGTTTATTGAAAGCAAGTGTGGTAGGCCTGGAATCCTACTGCTTCTACTTCCCTCTCCCTATCTCCTGACCCCAAAGGTGTCACTAGAGACACCCCTCAAAATCCCAGGGCTCCATGAGATAATTTGAAAAGGACCAGGCTGGATGATGAAGAAGAGAATGGGAGAGCAGTAACAGTTACCATTTATTGAGCCCTTACTACGTATGAGGCATTACACGAAAGCTCATTATCTCATTAGAGCTTTGCAATGATTTTTAAAATATGAAACTATGCCCTTTCATAGATGAAGAAACTAAAGGAGGTTCTCTAAACTGCCAAGGCCACTAAGCCAGTGAGTCTGGAAAATAGGATTTGATTCCAAGGGGTAAGCGACACCATGCTGTGAGGGCCCCTTCCACATCCAGATCCCATCATCCTAAGAGGAGGGGCTGCGAGAGGAGAGTTGAAGAAGCAAGGTGGAGATGGAGGAAAGGGAAAAGCAGAGAGAACTTGGGAAGAAGGTGGGAAAGATTGGAGAAAAAGTAGGGTTAGTAAGCCTGGAGTGAAGAGCCTAGAAGCTGGGAAGAGGAAGCTAGAGGCTGGGCTAGAGGCCAAGGGCAGAGGAGAAAACAGGGAGAGAGGAAAGGAGATGGGAGAAGTAGGGGAGAGGGTTGCATCCCTATTTCTGGGTGGGCTGCAGGGTGGAGAGGGTCAACCAGTGTTTTCCCTGGGGTCTCTCAGCCGCCCCCGTTTCCCGTAATGCCCCTCTCCTAGAGATGAGAGAGGATGGTGATGGAAACTCCCTGAGTCTCCCCCAACCCAGTAACCCAAGCCCTCCTGTTAGGCTTTTAGCCACTCCCCTCTCCCAAGACTCCCAAAGGGATAGAGAACAGAGGGGCCCCTTCTCTGGAGACTCTTGCTCGCAAACCCTCTTGCTCCCCCAACCCAGCAGCTTCTATCCCCTCTAGCTCTTTTCTCGGAAAGGCAGAATCCTCCCTCCTGCTCAGGGTCTTCCAATAGGCCTTTCTCTACCACCTCTCTCACCTTGGAGTGGGGCACCTATTGGTCTGTGTTTCAAATTCAAGGGAGGACTCCATTCCTCTCTTCTCTCTTCCTCTCCTGTTTCCCATGGTGCTCAGACCTTTGACCCTCTATCCCTACCCAAGCCGAGACAAGTAATCCTTAAGCAGAAGGCAGCCCCCCCCTCCTTCCCTCTATAAACCCTTGTTGAGTGACCAGCCTCCCAGCAAGGCCCTGCCTTCAAATCTCCTCCCCTACTCCATCCCCAGACCTCAGGAGGCCACCCTACAACGAAGCTGGGTCGAGGGGCCTGCCCCCGACAGCGGCACCTTAAGCTTTAAGCGCCCCCCCTCACGCCCCAGAAGACCTGCAGGGAGGAGGGGCCACGGCGCGAGGGGGCGGGGCCAGCGTTCCCCAACACTTCCCAACTGGGAAGGCAAGCCCCGACGTCCATCGTCCTCCTCAGCCTGCTTCGTGGCCTAAACCCAATCACCTCTGTCCCTCCATTCGCGAGCCCTCTGACCGCGGCACCACAGGATCAAAAGTCAAAAGAGCTTCTCTGAGTTTCCCAATATGTGTATGTGGCGGTGGGGGCGGGGAGGTGGAGCCCGTTCAGCACGAGGAGGGTTAACTCTGCGCAGCCACCGGGAAATCTCGGCGTCTACAGCAGCCAAGCGTGGAGCACTTTTGAGGGGGAAATTCCCCCTTCTCTCGGGCACCATGAGGTCTACATCTGAGGCTCGCTCACCCCCCCAGCCACACCCTTGAACAACAGCCTTTATGGGGGGACAGGATAGGGGCTTGTCAAGGACCTACCTCCCTCTGGCATCAACCTTCTAGGGAGGGGCAGCCACCTCCCCTCCCCCCAGGGCAGAGGGGCACCTCCTTGCTCTCCTTTCCGTGCCTTTGCTTGCCCCTGGAGGGGCGGGGGCGGGGGTGTGGAAAAAGTGACCCACGCGGGGAGGTGGGAGTGCGGGGCCTTACCGGTACCAGAGTCCTCTGAGAACTCAAAAGTGCCCAAACCCGGGACCCCCAGCTCCCGACACCAACTGAAACAATTTCCCAGGGGACCATACACCCGCCCAGGGGAGGGTCTCGAGAGGACCCCCCCCCCCCCAACCCCCCCCCCCCCACACACCCCCAAAGTCAGCCCCCCCCCCCCCCACTCCTCGGAGGCATCCCCTCACCTTGGCAACCCCTCTGCTGTCTTCTCCCTCGCTCAGCGGCCACTGCCAGGCCCCATGGGTCTGTAGCTCTGTCCAGCGAGTTCAGGGCTGGCCCTGCTGGCACCCCCCTCCCCCTCCACCACCACCACCAAAAAGAACACACACACACACACACACACACACACACACACACACACACACAACCTCTCCGGTCCTTCCTCCTCAGTGCAAGCACTGGCTGCCCCAGCCCGCTGTTTCCGGCTTCTCCGTCTAACCAGGTCCCTCCCTGGAGCTCTGACGACACAGAGAAGAGAAAGTGGGCTGGAGGAGGAAGAGGAAGAATGTGGGGTGAGCGTGTGTGCCTCCTGTGCCGAGTGGGGGAGCATGGGGTAGAGGGAGCCAGGACTGGGGCTCCCGACCCTTGGGCCAGACTGGGGGGAGCCTGACCCCCACTTACTCTGTCCCCTCAAAAGTGATCAATTTTTCTCCAGAAAGTCACCTAATACCAAGCAGAGACCTGCGGCTCCAAACTGCCTCCCCCATACTCAGACTTTTGCAGGGGTCCGCGCTTTGGGCTCAGGAGGAACTGGGCACCTCAGGGCCTCTGGAAAAGCAAATCCCTCTGGGCTCTGTGCTCCCTCCAGTGGAGGACCCTGAAAAGCAGCCAGGGAGCTCCATGCTCTCTGCAACTCCTAGGTCCACCTCCCTTCTTGGCAGGGCGCGCCTTGGAAGTCTCGTGACCACTGATGGGAGGGAGTGGGGGAGGGGACCCCAGAGCTCAGAATTCTGGAAGACTCCAGAAGAAGTCTCTTGCACTGAAAACCGTTTCGGCCCCCTCCGTCCAGGGTACTACTCTTTAGACACTTGTGGAAGCCAACACAACCTGGAGTGGCTGCCTGCCGTTTCCCAAGGGACGAGTTTGACTAGGACTCTGCAGTGCAGCCTTGGCAAAGTTCCTGTTTCTGTGGTAAACACGGAGACACACCCAGAAACAAATACATACATGTACAACTTCCCTGGCCATAAGACCACACACACGCACACACTTAGGCATGTGCGTGCAGGCTCACAGTCCTGTCAGCCCTCAGAGCCACAAGCGGTCGCAATGAGACACAAACTCACAAACACAAGGCTTGCTCAGCTTCTGAGTCATCGTCGTAACTAGTGGACGGTTTTTGCAGCTTTTGTTGGTGGAGGAGCTGAAGGAGGCCAAGGGGCCTAGAGAGGCCTCTACATCCCCAAACCTAAGGTGTATAAAAACGGTGGTCTCCAGGGGATGGTGGGAGATGGGAGGTTTCTACTCCCCTCTTTTCTCTCCCAACAGGGCTGGGCTGAGGGGCCAAAGCTAGGCCTATGCTGCCCCCTGGTGCTTGAACTGATTCCCGGCCCCCCAGCTCCTCCCCCGCTGGCCCCATGTGGATGGGCATGTGTGTGCAAGGGTGCACGTGTGCGTGGGGGCCCCAGGCAGGCAGCAGAGGGTAGCAGCTAAGAACTGGGACTCTGGAGACAGGCCACTTGGGTTCCAGTCCTGCCAACGCTACTAACTGCACAATTCTGAGCAAGTTACTCTTTGCGTTTCAGTTTGTCGTCTGTAAAATGGAGCAAATAAGTCTTAACTCATAAGATTGTGGGAGTGAGATACAATAGAACTATGTACAAGCTTAGAACAATGCCTGGCACACAGTAAATGCTAGGCATTCTTTTATGGGCCAGAATAAGCCAGGTGTGAGGAAGGCAGAAGGACTTCCATTCTACATAGGGGACCCCGGGTTTGGGGGTAATAACAGTGCCACAAAGACGAGATATCGGAGGTGCGTGTGTTTATGTGCTCACTGTGTGTGGAAGGCAGGGAACTGGAGAGGCGGTCAAGCAGGGGTGGGGATGGCAGGGAGGGAATCTGTCCAGGGTTTGTATGACCAGCAATGCTAGGATTGCAGTGTATGCACACAGGTGCTCAAGACACATGTTCCCAGGGGCCCACCCTGCCTACAGACATCCACAGACAGTGGTTGAATTCATAAGGGTCTCGGAAGGTCCAAGTTCCCCTGAATTTTGGCAAGAGAAGAGGAGGATTGAATGTAGTCTCTAACTTTGGCTCCTTTTGCAGGGTAAAAAGGTGAGGAGCAAGGACTGGCTGGAAAACAATATTTATTGCCATCCTCTCTAACTGGTTGCACCAATGGGGATACTGTGGTGTCGTGGAAAGAACCTAGAATTAATTAATTAATTAGTTAATTAATTAAGGACCCAGAATTTAGAGGCAAATCTGACTTGGGTCTGATTCCACTTAAGAGCTTGTGGGGGTGTGTCAACCCCTCAAATGGAGACATCAGTTTAGCAAAACTTAAGGAGGCACTCATCTTCAGGTTGTGCAATCGTAGGGTCAGCTAGACTTGCAGTAATGACACCCCCACTTGCGTGGCCTTGCGTGCCTCACCCTCCTCCGGGCCCTGCCATCCCACCAAAGGGTCATAAAGATTACATGAGAGAACGCATAGGAAAAAAGAAATTTGTGTTCTGTAAAGGGCAGTTTGTAAGCCAACAGTGAGTCACAGAATCAGTCTGAAGGGTGTATTAGTTTGCTAGGACTGCCATCACAAAGCACCACAAGCTGGGTTGGCTTAAACAATAGAAATGTATTGTCTCACTTTCTCTGAGAGAAAGTCCCAGATCAAGGTGTTGGCGGGGTTGGTCCCTTCAGAGAGCTGTGAAGGAAAATCTGTTCTAGGTATCATTCCTTGGCTTGTAGATGGCTGTCTTCAGGTTCACATGGTGTTCTCCCTATATTTGAGCCTGTCTCCCAATTTCCCCTTTTCATAAGGACACCAGTCATATTGGCTTAGGGCCCACCCTTAGTGACCTCATTTTAACTTGATTACCTCTGTAAAGTCCCTATCCCCAAATGAGGTTACATTTTGATGTACTGGGTGAACCTCAAGTGAATATGAATTTTGAGGGACATATGAATTCAGCATATGAAAATATGAATTAAAAAAATTTAGGGGTGCCTGGGTAGCTCAGTCCGTTAAACGTCTGACTTTTGGTTTTGGCTCAGGTCATGATCTCAGAGTCCTGACTGCACTCTGTGCGAGGTCTGCTTGTCTCTCTCCCTCTGCTCCTCCCTTTGCTCTCTCTTTCTTTTGAAAAAATAAATAAATAATCTTTTAAAAAATTGTTTTAAAGTCGTTAATTAAAGTAAGTTCTATGCCCAATGTGGGGCTTGAACTCATGACCCTGAGATCAAGAATCGCATGCTCTACTGACTGAGCCAGCCAGGTACCCTGAAAATATGAATTTTTGAGAGACACAGTTCAATCCATCACAGTGAGCCTAGCCCATCACTTTTTAGAAACAAAGTAGAATAGAAAATATCAGAATGTATCACACAAAGAAAGGATAAGTATTGTTTAATGAAACTTTTGTTTCACTTTTATGTAAGTATCTGAGTTCTAGGTCTTGATATAAAAGATACTTTTTATTGAGGGCTGTGATCACAAAACAAAGCACCATTTGGATGTTGATAATCATCATGTATCACTTTGCATTGCTTTTTAATTATTTTGTGGGTGTTTCCTTCTTCGACAAGAACAGAAGCTCCCAGAGGGCAGGGATTCACATCACACTGTACACTCTGCTATGCAGCTAGAAAAGACAACATGCATTCCTGCTAGTGAATTCAAGGACTACCATTTACTGAGCCTTTACTAGGTACCTGGTGCTGGGCTAAATGTTTCACAGTCACTCTCTTATATAAGGACTACCCTTAGTTATGGATTGATGGCAGGAGCTCCGTACACTTCATAGGCAAGGTGAGTGGGTATCATGTTCTGGAGCACTGGATAGTACCCTGGGATTTATGGAGGATTGAGGGATAGAGGGAAAGGTCACAGAAGAAATATGGGAAACTGCTGTGGGCCCCTAGCCAGCTCGGTCTCCCAGGCCTTTGCCATTCTCCCCCAAATTTTCACCCACCTTGATACCAACTGAACACTTAGATTAGATGAAACAGAGCCCATAAATTGGAAACTCCCCCAGTTTCCTTCTCCCAGCCAACACATATATTCATCAGCACCGGCCCCTTTCCTGTAGGCTCAGAGGAAAGGGAGCCTCTGTTCCTGCCCTGGCCTGAGGACTGTTTCTCCACCTGAGAGACCCCTCCCTCTGCTTCCTCAGGCACTGTTCCATTCATTGTCCCCTCAATCCTCCAAATCTCCAACCTCTCATTTTCTAATTATTACAGCTCTTTACTCTCAGCATATAAACATGTTCAAAGCCCCCCATTTTAAAAAAGTAAAATCAGGGGCGCCTGGGTGGCTCAGTCGTTAAGCGCCTGCCTTCAGCTCAGGTCATGATCCCAGGGTCCTGGGATCAAGCCCCACATCGGGCTCCATGCTCAGCGGGAAGCCTGCTTCTCCCTCTCCCACTCCCCCTGCTTGTGTTCCCTCTCTCGCTATCTGTCAAATAAATAAATAAAATCTTAAAAAAAAAAAAAAGTAAAATCAAACTGATAACAAACATATAAAACCAATCCTCCCAGAATATATGTTGTCAACAAAAATTGGTTGGGTGTCTGTTCTCAGTTTCTCACCACTAACAGAGGGAGTCAGATTAGTCAGGAAGCAGTGATATTATGGGATAATCAGGGCTGTAGTCCAGTGAATCATAGGGTGCCATGTGGGCACATAGGAGAGGCATCTAAACTAGGTAGGAGATAGGGGAGATCAGGGAGGGCTTCCTATAAGAGGTGATGCCTAAACTAAATCTTGAAGGAAAAATAGGAGTTATTCTGGCAAAGAACAAAGGGAGAGTTAAACCAGGAAGAGGATCTAGCATGTGCAAAAGTATGGATACTGTGGGAGCACGGTACCTTCTGGAAGTGGGTAGTAGTTGGCAACGGGAAGCATTAGAAAATTTAGACAGGTGAGTAATATGATGCAGTTTAGCAGAGATCACTCTCACTGCAGTGTAGAGGATGGATTTAAAGTGTAAGTCTGAAGCCAGGAGAATAGTTCCAAAGGTTAATAATAATGGAGGAAGCGACCATTTCATGGAGGAGCAGAAGTGAAGCACTGTGGAATCAAGGCTGGTTAGGAAGAGAAGTAAAGACATGAGGAACTGGTGGGCAAGGAAATAATAGAGTCAAGGAACTGGAAGTCTCAACAGACCTAAAGACTAGCCTTCCTGAGAGCAAAGGAGAAAAGAGCTGGAGGGCTGGCATGTTGTAGTTGGAGACAAGGGGATTAGATTTCAGTCCTGCTTTCCTGGGAGGATGTGGTATAGGTCGTGGCTCTGGGAGTGAGTGGTTATGACAACATGACAGTGAGTCATTGGAGTTGAGGAGGGCAAGGGACCAAGAGGCCAGAGTGCTGGCTGGACTACCTGCATGAGTAGCTGAAGCCATCTGGGTTTGCAAAAGACCTGGGGTGGACAGGAATACAGTGGATGAGATGCCAAAGTCTTCAGGGAGTGTGGGCAAGTGACCAGGACATCAGTGGATGACAGCAAAAATAACAAGAATTCACATTTAGTGAGGGTTTATGTATCACTTCAATTCCTACCTGACAATCCAAACACTGCATTTTATCCGACAACAATATTATGAGATAGAACTATGTGCCCAAGATGACAACCACAAACCACATGTGGCTGTTTCATTTTTTTAAAAGATTTATTTATTTATCTTAGAGAGGGGGAGGGGCAGAGGGAGAGGGAGACAGAAACTCAAGCAGACTCTGCCCTGAGTGCCGAGCACAGAGCCCGACACAGGGCTCAATCTCACGACCTTGAGATCACAACCTGAGCGGAAACCAAGAGTCAATCGCTTAACCGACTGAGGTACCCAGGGGCCCTGTGGCTGTTTAATTTTAATTTAAAAATTTAATTCCTCAAATAACGATCCACATTTCAAACACTCAGTAGCCACATATGGCTAATGGTTACTATATTAACACAGACATGAGTCATTACCATCATCACAGAAAGTCCTACTGGAGAGTGCTGATAGCCCTCATTTTACAGGGGAGGAAACTGCAATGTGGAAAGGTTAAGTAACCTGCCCAAAGCCAAAGACCTGGCAAGTGAGAGAGCTGGAATTTGAACCCAGTTAGTCTGGTGTGATCACTGTTGCCCTTAAGCACTATGCTACGCATCTTCTCAATGGAAAGTGAAATAGCTGGCCCTTAAAAGGTAGAGGAATTCACAGGACTATCAAGGCAAGAACTTGATGGTGCCTACTCCAGCAAGCCTTTCTCCCTGGCTGGTAAAGTCTGGATTTTGTACAGGTGTTCCCTTCCCACGCATTCAGGGGATGAATCTTATTGCTCTAGCCAATCTCAGTATTTCCATTCCCCTAGCCAGTAGGACCTTAGGGGGTTCTTGGGAAAGAGTCTGTTCTTCTTCAATGCTAAGTCCACATGTGAGGATTGGAACAGTGGTGACCATTGATGGCACTTAGGATAGAGTAGAAGTGTGAAGAGGTAGAAAACTCTTGAATCGACCAACCCTGGATCTACTCTAGAACTCCTCCATGTTCAATTTACTTTAATTGGGTTTTGTGTTACTTGCTTGCTAGATGTATCCCTAACTGAGACCTGGGTGGAGCCATACTGACTCTTGGAAATGGACAGCCCCAACATCTGACTGCCCACGCTCCCACACTGTGGGAGGATAAGTGATAGCTCATTAAAGGCAGAGGGTCCTCAGGGAAGAGCCAGGTTTCAGACAAGCAAAGAGGGGCAAGGACAATCTGAGCCAAGGGTGGCTTAGGGCTTTCTGCAAGGAGGGGTGCAGGGAGCAGTGCAAGGGTGGTCAGGAAGAGGAAGCACTGGGCTAAGTGGAGAAAGGCGGATGCCCAGTGAGGCCTGCCAAGGATGACAGGATATAAGCAATGGTGGGGTCAGCTGATCTCGGGGTTCCAAATGGAGCCCTGGGGCTGTCAGAGGCTTACTGTGGCCAACAGATCTTCACCTCACAGAAGGACAAGTGGCAACCTTGGTGGGTGGGCAAGCATCTCTGGATGGAGTCAACAACTGTGGTCAGAATTGAGCCTCTGCAAGGAAATTCCAGCCCTCTAACTGGCCCTCTAATTACTGTCTTGCCTCTCTCTCTCTCTTCCCCTGTGTAGCCAAGCTTCTTGGGAAAGTTAGTCACATTCACTGTCTTCCCTTCCTCACCTCCTCAGGACACTGCCAGCGGGTGGCTGCCCCCATGAATCCAATGAAACTGTTCTGTCCGGTGTCACACGTGCCCACCTACGTGCCAAGGACAATGGCCCGCCCCTGTCTTTCTCTTACTGGACCGCTCAGCAGTATTCAACACTGTCAGCCATTCTTTTTTTTTTTTTTTTAAGATTTTTTATTTATTTATTTGAGAGAGAGAATGAGATAGAGAGAGAATGAGAGGGGGGAGGGTCAGAGGGAGAAGCAGACACCCCACTCAGCAGGGAGTCCGATGCGGGACTCGATCCCGGGACTCCAGGATCATGACCTGAGCCGAAGGCAGTCGCTTAACCAACTGAGCCACGCAGGCACCCCACTGTCAGCCATTCTTGAATAAGCTCTCCCCTCATTGGTTGTCCTGCTCCCTCTCTTCTAGTCTTCCTCCCACCCCTCTGGGTGCTCCTTCTCATTCTCCTGTCTCCACAGGCTACTCTTCTCGTGTCATCTCATCCACACCCAAGTCTGAAGCATCCCAGCAGCAAAGCAATGTCATATGGTGGTTAAAACCATGGCCTCTGGGGTCAGGGCACCTGGGTTCAAATCCCTGACGTACCACTCCGCTGTATGACATCCAAACCCTAATCAAGATATAGATCATTATCCTCACCCCACCCTCCAGGGGGAGCCACTGTTCTGATTTTTTTTTTTTTTCTTTTCTTTTTTTTTCCCCAAGGTGGATTCGTTTGTTCCGGAATTCATATAAATGGAGTAAAACAGGATGTGCTTTTTATGTTTGGCTTCTTTTACTCACCGATGAATATTTAGAGACTCATCCATGTTGTTGTGTGTATCCATAGTTTGTCCATTTTTATTAAAGATTAAAGTAGTATTCCATTGTAGAGATATACCACGGTTTTTTGTTGTTGTTGTTGTTTTTTAATGATAGACACCTGGGCTGTAGCCAGTTTTTAGGTATTATGTAGAAGACTGTTATGAACATTCTTTTTTAAATCTTTTTTCTTTTCTCTTGAATAAATAACTAGGAGTATAATTGTTGGGTCATAGGTAAATGCTTCGTTTTATAAGAAAGGCTACATATCATTCCAAACTGATAGTACATTTTACACTCCCAAGACTGTGTGTGAGTTCCAGTTATTCTACTTCTCACTAGCATTTGGTATTGTGAGTTTTTAAAAGTTTAACCATTCTGGTGAGTGTGGCAAATTATGCCATTATGGTTTTAATTTGCATTTTCTTGATGACTAAAGATATTGAACACTTTTCCTGGGCTTATTGGCCATTCATACATGTTCTTTTGTGAAGTATCCGTTCAAATCTCTTGTCCATTTAAAAAAAATTGGGTTATCTTTTTATTACTGTGTTGTAGAAATTTTTTTTACATATCCTGGATACCAGTCCTTTGTCAGATCAAATTTTCCTTACCTATTTGGCTTGCTTATTCATTTTCTTAATGGCATTTTTTGATAAACAAAAGTTTTAGATCTTAATGTTTCTTTTATGGTTATTGCTTTCTTTAACTTAAGACTTTTTTTTTTTTTTACCTCCAAGTCATGAGATATTCTGTTTTCACCTACAAGTTTATAGCTTGTGTAACAGATCTAGCTGTTACACCTTAATCCTTTGATCTGTTTTGAATTAATTTTTGCATATAGTATGAGGTAGGGGTCAAGGTTCACTTATTTCTTCCTTATGGATATTCAGTAGGTCCTGCGCCATTTGTTGAAAGACATGCTTTTCCCCAATGGATTGCTTTGACACCTTTGTCAAAATCAAATGACCTCTAAGTGTGAGTCTATTTCTGGCCCCTCTTATTCTGTCCCATGGATCTGTTTGTCAACCCTTCATGCCAGTACCACACTGTCTTGGTTACTGAAGCTTACAAGTCTTTTTTTTTTTTTTAAGATTTATTTATTTGACAGAGAGAGACACAGCGAGAGAGGGAACACAAGCAGGGGGAGTGGGAGAAGCAGGCTTCCCGCGGAGCAGGGAGCCCGATGCAGGGCTCGATCCCAGGACCCTAGGATCATGACCTGAGCCGAAGGCAGACGCTTAACCACTGAGCCACCCAGGCGCCGCCCTTCAAAGTCTTGAAGTCAAGTAATATAAGTCTTCTAACACTGGGATTTCAGAAGCTCTTCAGGTGATTCTATTGTGCAGCCAAAATTTGAGAATTTGAGACCGTTCTAATGTGAGCGGAAGTCTCTAGTAGTAGCTTTCTCTGTCACTATCCTCTAGGCTGACATGATAAAACAATTAATATACTTGATCCCGTCTCCTTAGTCTGGAATTCTCTTCCTCTTCAACTGTATGGCTGATGCATTAGGACTTCATCAATTTCTCACCTGGCTCCCCACTACTTCTAGAAAAAAGAAACTCTAACTACTTAGTGTGGCCCAAATCACCCTTCGTCATTAGGTTCCCTGGTATTTCGCCCACTACCCTCCCCAATAAGATTATTGAACTTCAGCCTTATCATATTTGCCATTTTTTGTTTTACACTTCCTCATGCCTCTATGCCTTTGCCTATCCGCCAGCCTAAAACACACTTTCCTCCTGTCATTCATTGCTCGTCATCTTCTTTCTCTCTGTCAACATGTAGTTTGGCATCATACGCCCAGCTCTGCTTTGATCCCTTTATCTGGAATAGTTATCCTACTCTGGTTCCCTCTGTGTTTGCCTTTATCATAGGCATTAGGCACTGTGTTGTGATTGTCAATCATCAGGTTGAGCAATCCCACTAAAGCATGTGCTTCTTGAAGGCTGAGACTGTTTCTATCTCTTGTCCCTAGTACACACCTAGCAATGTGTCCAGCACGTATAAGGTACCCAGTAAATGTTGATTAAATGAATGAAAACTGGGCTCCAATCTGCACTGTGATTTGGAGCAGATTCCTTAATCTCCCTGAGCCTCTATTGCCGTTTCAGCAAACTGGAAATAAAACCTATGCCACAAGGTGGTTACGAGATAGAAGTGAGCTTATCCAGGTAAAATCCATTGCATGGGCTTGGCACATGGTAAGCGCTCAATAAATCTTGGTTCTTGGGCTCAGTCGGTTAGGTGTCCCACTCTTGATTTCAGCTCAGATCATGATCTCAGGGTCATCTCAGGGTCATCTCAGGGTCATCTCAGGATCTAGCCCAGGATCCAGCTCCATGCTTCCCTCCCTCTCCCTCTGACCCTCCCTCCCCGCTCATGCGCTCTCGCTCTTTCTCTCTCTCTCACTATAAAATAAATAAGTCTTTAAAAAAATAAAAATAAATCTTGGTTCTCCTCCCACCTTCCACCAGACCCTTCCAAGACACCCTTCTTAGTCACACTTCTTCAACTGACCACTAGGTGGTGTCAGTCTCCGGCCTGACATTCAGTCCCAGAGCTGCCGCCTTAATGCCCCATCCCAGTGCTTGTTATACTCAGACTGGTAAGGGAGATGTTTAATAATTTGCTGGGAGATCTAAAAAAGAGACATCCTCTTTCTACACCAACATTCTAGGTATCCCAAATATGGATTGCAGAGCATTCCTCCTTGATTTCCCACTATTTGCGTTATAATTCCAACCCAAGGATTTAAAGATGGAAGAAACTTCTTTTTTTTTAAAGATTTTATTTATTTGACAGAGAGAGACACAGCGAGAGAGGGAACACAAGCAGGGGGAGTGGGAGAGGGAGAAGCAGACTCCCGGCTGAACAGGACCCTAGGATCATGACCTGAGTGGAAGGCAGACGCTTAATGACTGAGCCACCTAGGCGCCCCTGGAAGAAACTTCTTAAGAATAAAAGGGGGGTGGGGCGCCTGGGTGGTTCAGTCAGTAGAGCATGCAACTCTAGATCTCAGCGTTGTAAGTTCAAGCTCCATGTTGGGAGTAGAGATTACTTAAAAATAAAAATAAAAAGCCTTTAAAAAAATATAAAAGTGGGGTGACAAGAAGCTGAGTCAAAGAAGGACTGAATAATGAGTACTATAGGAGAAATACAGAAAAGAAGGTGTTTATAGTCATATCTCATTTGCCACTGATTAATTAGATTGTCTCCTATCCCAGGGCAGGTACCCCTAGTCCTAACACTCCTATCAGCCTCCTCCAATCAAGAGCTCTTCATACTGGTTGGATATAAAGAAGTAAAAGATATGATCCTTGCCCTTAAGGAGTTTATGGTCTCCTGGTGGGCACAGAACTCCCAAATTGACTGCTAAATTCTAGGTATTGAGGCTATTTTGAGCGCAAGTTTGGAAGAGGATAGGAGAGCTTTTCTGAGGAAGGTAAGGAGGAGCTGGGAGAACAGTATAATTAAAGGCTCAGGTGGAAATATGCATTCTCTCATCTTACAGAGACACCCTCAGCAGTTCACATACTGGAAATAACCCAAGAGCCCAACAATCCCAGTAGATTGTCTAGCAAGGAGATTCCAAGCAGCCAATATAAAGAGTGAGCTAGATGTGTGTTTAATATGGAAAGGGATCAAGATAAGTTAACGAAAAAGGTAGTTCCAGTGCAGTGTATATTGTATGAACTCATTTGTGGTTTTAAAGGATGAAGGATGGGACGCCTGGGTGGCTCAGTTGGTTGGGCGTCTGCCTTCCGCTTAGGTCATGATTCCAGGGTCCTGGGGTCAAGCCCCGCATCGGGCTCCCCACTTGGTGGGGAGCCTGCTTCTCCCTCTGCCTGCCGCTACCCCCTGCTTGTGCTCTCTCCAGCAAATGAGTAAATAAAATCTTTAAAATAAATAAATAAAAAATAAAGGATGAAGGATGTCTATTTATATTTGTTTGTCATTAAAAAAAATCTTAGGGGTGCCTGGGTGGCTCAGCCAGTTGAGTGTCCAACTCTTGATTTTGGCTCAGGTCATGCTCTCAGGGTTGGGAGATCAAGCCCAGCCTCAGGCTCTGTGCTGGGTGTGGAACCTGCTTAAGATTTTTCTCTCTCTCTCCCCCTCTGCCCCTCTCCCCTAAACAATAAAATAAAATTTAAAGATTATAAATAAAAAAATTGTTTTAAAACACCTTCTGAAGGAGGCCCAATAGTGGGTAGTAGTGGGCATTGTGAGAGTGGGACTGAAGAATAAGATCTTGGAGCACGGCAAGTTTACTTTTACCTTCCTATACTTCCTATACTCTTCCTGTACCTTTTTATACTCCTTGAGGAGTTTTTTAACTAAGTATTACCATGTCTAACAGGTAAAGAGTTCACATTTGATTCAGTCGTCTATAGATACCCAGCAGAGTTTCACCACCCAGGACGAGAAGCAGAGAAAGCAGTTTGAGGAAGATTATCTTATGACAGATTAGATACCAGAGAAAAAGGAATGAGATGCCCCTCACAGCTCTCTGGGGCCACACATATGGTCGCTCCAGATAGCTTTTTCCTTTCAGAGCTGTCCGAAGTCTGTTTGGACCACAATATTAGGAGGGGGGTCCTGGGAAAGGAAGGAAACTAGTAGACATTCATTAAAAACAGCTGGTGAGGGGCGCCTGGGTGGCTCAGTCAGTTAAGTGTCTGCCTTTGGCTCAGGTCATGATCCCAGGGTCCTGGGATCAAGGCCCGCATCGGGCTCCCTGCTCAGTGGGGCCTGCTTCTTCCTCTCCTTCTGCCGACCTGTCTGCCTACTTGTGATCGTTCTCTCTCTCTGTCAAATAAATAAATAAAATCTTTAAAAAAAAACAAAAGAGGGGCACCTGGGTGGCTCAGATGGTTAGGCGTCTGCCTTCGGCTCAGGTCAGGATCCCAGGGTCCTGGGATCGAGCCCCGCATCGGGCTTCCTGCTCGGCAGGAAGCCTGCTTCTCCCTCTCCCACTCCCCCTGCTTGTGTTCCTGCTCTCATTATCTCTCTCTCTGTCAAATAAATAAATAAAATCTTAAAAAAAAAAAAGAATTTAAAAACAGTTAGTGAGTCCTTGCAATGTGTCTATCATGGTGTTAGCCCATGAGGGCTGGATAAAAAGATGAATACGACCCCAACCCTGCCCAGAGAAACTCTCTGGCAGTGGAAATGGAGGAAATTTGAGCTATATTTCAAAGGACAAAATGACAGGCCTTGAGCATAGGCTTGCAAGATTGGATATAGATGAGGAAGCCCTGATGAAGAATTGGCAAAATGTTTTAAGTTCGTAGCCCAGGAGACTAAAAACAGGTGGCCTTGGCCCTGAGCAAAGTGAGCCCAGAGGAAGCTCTGGTTTGGGGAAAATGTCCAGTTCCTTCTGGATTCTTCTCGCTTTCACGGCCGTCAGTGGGACAAGTCCTCCATGCTGCTCTGCTTTCCGCCAGGGACAGACTGGTGTGAGGACTTGGGGCCCTTCCCATTCCTCAAGTAGAATTTAAAAAGCGAGAAGGGTGGTGCAATCCTCTCTCATCTCTAACATCAATTTCTGTCTGGCAGCTGACGTTGCGGGCTGCCTCCCTGAACTCTGACTTCCAGACACCAGAAAGTCCGACACCCAAGGTCCAACCTTAAAACACCGCCCAGAAGGGGGCAGTGGCCAGAACCACATTCACCGGGCTCTGGGAACCGCCCGGCGCCTTCAGGACTCAAAGTAGCATTCCCATGCGGGCTCGGCTCGGGGCCGGGACAAAGGTCCGGCATTCAGCCGACACCTCAGAACCCCAGGCCTGGAAGCAGGGGTCCACGGTCCCGCGTCTAATTCCAAATCCCTGTTGCTCGGAATCTAAAACCCCGACTTGTTGGGAAATCAGTCACAAGGTATAAAAAAAAACAAACAACACCAAACAAAACATAAATGAGCCCAGACCTCTTGGGGTGAAGAGCGGTGGCCCTTCCTCAACCCCACCCGCTGGTGACTCACCTCCCTCCAAACCAGGGCTCGCCCCTCCCGTGCCCGGTGCCAGGCGAGCAGGGTGGGGCGGGTACTAAGGTGGGCTCCATCCCCAAGCCCTGGGCGGACCGACATGCTCCGGCGTGTCCCCGCGGGTGTCCCTGTTTACTCTGAGCCCAGGAGCGAGGTGGGGGCGGGCCCTCGCAGCCCCTCCCCCACCCCGCCCCCCTTCTCCAAAGGCCCCAATCCCGGTCTCGGTTTTACAAAGTCTCCAAATCAAACCTCAGCTTTTCCCCGTATCTTCCTCGCGGACTGGCGGCCCCTGCCCCCACTCCAGGCAGGAGAGGCACAGTCAGGGTTCCCCGAGGAAATCAGGCCTCGGCCCGGACCCCGGAGTCTTGGGTCCCTAGACGGAGCCTGAACTCCTAGGGCATGACACAGAGTTTCAAAGAGAAGCCCCTCAGCTCTCGCCCACTGCCCAATCTCCCCTCGGCCCTTCAGCTCTCTGAGGCACGAGGGAGAAAGGCCCAGTCGGGGGAGAAGGCGCTCCAGACCCCACACTGGCTGGAGGGGTCCGGGGACCTCCACTCTCGGACCGCTGGCCAGAGCTCCAAAGCTTGTCGCGGCTCTGACTCCCCCTCCCCAGGACAGCGCGCCAAATCGGCGCATGCGCACTCACAGGATTGCCGCGTAGCTCTTTCTCCCCCCCCTTCTTTCCCCGCCCCTTCTCTCCCTCCCTCCTTTGCCCGTCCCCTCCCTCTACCCCCCTCGCCCCCCCCCCCCGGTCGCGGCACCTCAGTCCGGGGAACAGTGGTGCGAGCTCCAGGCCCGTGCACTGAGGAGGCGGAAACCGGGGGAGCCCCCAGAGCTCCATCAGGCCCCTTCCAAAGGCTCCCCCACCCGGTCCACGCCCCCCACCCCCTACCCCGCCTCCTCCCAATTGTGCATTTTTGCAGCCGGAGGCGGCTCGGAGATGGGGCTGTGAGCTTCGCTCGGGGAGGGGGAAAGAGGGGAGAAGAGAAAAGCTGGGGGTGAAGGGTTTGGATTTGGGAGCAGGGGGCGGGCGCACCCCCGTCAGCAGGCCCTCCCCAAGGGGCTCTGAACTCTACCTCTTCACCCACGCCCCTGATGCTCTTTGCTTAAGGATAGGATAAGAATAGAGGAGGAGGAGGGGAGAAGGAGGAAAAAGGGGGACCCCCCAATTGGGGGGGCGACGGCAAGAAGTAGCAGGACCAGAGGGGAGGGGGCTGTTGCTTGCATCAGCCCACACCATGCTGACCCCGCCGCTGCTGCTGTTGCTGCCCCTGCTCTCAGCTCTCGTCGCGGCCGCTATCGACGGTGAGTGAGATTCCCCGGCCCCCTTGGACCCCTGGGGACACCCACTCCCCAGCCCCCACTCCTGCGCTCAGATGGGGAAGGGAGACGCGGGAGGGGGTGCCTTTTGTTATCCCAGTCCAGCTGACACAGCAGCGGCCAGACTGGGGGCGGGGATGGGGGTCCGATTTGGAGGATGGGGGCCCTGGGCAAATGATGCTTCCGGGACCCCCCAGCCCAAACAAAGACCAGAGGCCTGGGAAGGGAGAAGAGGGCTCCCCTTTTTTCTGATTCTGGGATCCAGAGGCCTTCTCTTCCTATATCTGGTTGGGGAGGGCCTCCGCCTCCCCTACATCCTCCCCCCCCCCCCCATCTGAAATGTGAAGGAATCTGGATTTGCAATGTACGGCTGCAAAAAGGGGGGGGGGGGCTTTTGCAGTGGCCTCTGAATCTGGAAGGGGAGCTGGGTCAGGGTTGCCCTGCTGGGCAGAGGGCAGGCAGGCCCGGGAAGGCTGTGGGTGGGGAGAGGGAGGGCCTCGGGGAGGGCCCCCTGCTTGGGTGTGGAATCTGGGCCCGGGAGACCAGGCTTGAAGGCCTGGGTCCAGGATCCAGCGGGGCTGCCCGCCTGGGTTCCTAAGTGGGCACTTCCCCCTCTCAGGGCCTCTGTCAGTAGCCTGGATAGGGCTGTGTTGGGGGGGGGGGGGCAGCGATGCTATGTGACTTTGAATTTTCCTTCTTAATTCCTGGGAGCTTTGAGATGAAAAACGTCAGATGTCATCATTGGGGAAGGGGACTGGAGAATGGCCTGGAATGCTGAGGTGGGAGGGAGGAGGAAAGCTGGTTTCTCCCTGACTTCTGGCTTGATCACAGTTTGGACTGGAAGGAGAGTTGGAGGTTGGATGGGGGTTATGGCTATGCCCCTGCCCCCCAATTCCCTGCTCCTCTAGTAAATGTGTTTATTTCTCTCCATCATTTCCCCATCTCCCCCCCCACACACACACACTTTGTATACTGCAGTTAGGCTTTCGCTAGAACAGCGTCCTTTGGGGGAAATGAGGAGCCCCCTTTCCCCCTTTATGTCAGCTATTTTTCTTTTCCTTGTGAGTCACTGGTTCAAGTCTTGCCTAAGCTTTGAGCTGGGATCACGGGGTTGGGCTGGGCTGGGCCCCTGATTTGAGGATCTCATACCTTCCCGTCACTTTAGTCCATCCATCCAGGGAAAATACTGGGCCCAATACCATCATGCACCCCTCCTCCATCTTCTAAATTTTGCCAGATTGGGATTGGGAAAGTTTTTCTCTGAAACCAGATTATCTCTCCCTCTCCTCCCCTCCCCCCAACTCGCTTCAGTTAGAGGAGAGAGGTTAGGGGGTCAGGAAGTAACTGTGCCCAGAAAGACAGTATTTTCAGTGACCCCCAATGATGCCATCTTGGGGACTGTCTGTCCCCTTCCCCACCACTACCTCAATTATCTGCCCCAGAGGAGGAAAGAGGCTCTCTCCTGAATATGCTCCAGATCAGCCCTCACAGGCAGCCCTAGCCCATGACTTCCTTGTTATACATGTTCTTTCCTCTTTTTCTCAACCCTGTGAGGTAGAAGGGGAAACTAAGGCAGAGAGGTTCAGGTGCGTGACTTCTAGGAAGAATAGAAAAAACATTTTAAGAGAGAGAGTCTCATCAGGAACCCCATGATGGAGTTAGGCAGAAGCAAGAGGGGTCTCTGTGGAAAGCAGAAAAAGGTCCCCAGCCCACTCAGGAAGGGCCCTGGTTGCGTCACCCCCAAGGTTCTAAGGTGGTTCTATTTACCACGCTATAGGTTGGTTGGTGGTGGGTGGAAGTGGGAGATACTGGTCGTGTTCTCCTTAACTGTCTCCCTCCTCTTTCTTAAAATTTCCACTGAGCCCACATCTGTAATCCAGCTCAAACTAAACTGTCTCCAAAGGCCCAGGAAGAGGACCGCTCCCCAGACACCGCTCTTACCTTGGGAATGGGAATATGAATCATTGGTTCTACCCCACTCTGAAGGGTGGGAAAGGGGAATTGCACAGACCTTTAGGGCCAGTGCTATCCAGGGCAGCCTAGAGGATTCTCTTATCTCTACCCCTGCCCTCATGCCTTGGGCCCACAGACATGGAACGTTGTTTGCTTTCCAAAGAAGGAAACCTCCTGACCCCAGATACCTTAGTGTCTAACTTTCCTCTCTGCTGCTGTCACAGGCCCAGTGGCCTCCCCCACCTCTTCTGCTTTGTCAGCTATGCCTGAACTCACATGGGGTTCCCTTCTCTTTGGGGAGCAATGTCACCCCACTAGTAGGCAGAATTGAGTGTAGTTGCTACCAGTGAGGATGGGGAAACAGATGAGGTGGGGGATGGGCAAAGGGGTTATTGAGGACCCTGCTGAGATTAGGAACATCTTGGTGTGGGAAGGGCAGCCCCAGCAGACCGGGCTCAAGGAAGGCGGACTGCCTCCTACTCTCCACACCCCTCTCCACACATCCCTTCCTTGAGCCAGTGTATTACCAGTTATCAGACAAGCCGCACAGCTGAAGTGAGTTATGAGGCTGAGGTGTTTGCCTGCTGGCTCTCTGAGAGAAGGTTCCAAACTCCTTTTTTCCCCAGCCAGACCCAGATCCTTGAACACCTCCCTTCCCCCTGGTCTTTCAAAGCCGAGATGTTTAGCGCATTGATTTGGGGATGGGAGGGGTATTTTGATGTTCAAGGTTGCTTCACAAGACTTCCTTTTCGTCCAGTCTTGCTCCCCCTTCCTCCATTTTCTCCATATTTTTTTTTTTTTGCCCCCACCCTTTCCACTGTCACTGAGCTTCTTAAGGATGTCAGCTGGGGTCCTGGCCAGACCCTGTCCACATCCCCCCACCTCTTCCAAACTCCTTCCTCTAGGAAGCCCTTCTTTACTCAAGTCTAACTTTCTTTCCTCCTGCTGCCGTCTTAGCCTTTGCGCAGCAGAACCCCAAGCTTGTTGCCCTTCAGTAGTCTCTTGTTGGGGTCCCCTCACTCTGTGGACTCGCCAGCATTCAAGCCCTCTGGCTCTGGATTGGGGGGGTCATCACCCTTGGGGAATCTGGGTGCAGTTGATTGGGGCCATGCAAGGTCCTTGACCTGGTGGAGCTGGGTGCCGGGTGTGAGCATTTGGAGAACTCAGTCCCACCCCACTGTGTCCAGTCCCAGATTTCAGCCCAGTTAGCAGGATCCTGCATTGTTTGGAGAAGGAAGCAGTTGGCTCTGGAGTGCTTCCGGTGCCGTGGCCCCAGGCACCAGTGTAAAACCTCCCCAGGAAAGAGGTGAGGGATGGTGGGAGAGAGGTATTTGTACCTCTTGCTCCCTCAGAGGAGATGAGAGTCTCTCCCAGGCCTTGGCTTCCCTGGGTGCAGAGCTCCAGTATTCTTCCCCCACCTCCCTATTCTGTGGGAGGCATTAACCCCTGTTCTGCGTATCCCTCGGGTCACACACGGCTAGGGCAGGGACTCTGTCTCCCTGAGTCAGGATATATGCTGCCCCCACCCTACTCTGAGTCTCAGGAGGCTTATTATTTTCTGGGTTCATCCCAAGACAACCGTGCCATTATCTTGGCAACTTCTGGGCTAAGACCCCTTCCTGTCTATTTTTCCTCCCATCTGCTGTCATTGGTGTGTGCTGTCTTGGCCTCTTGGGACCTCTGTCTCTCATCCTCTTGGTTCATCTCTCTCTGGTTGCCTACCCTTTGAGGCATTCTCTATCTCGCTTGGTCTCCATTGCTTGATTTGTCTCTGCCTGTCTCCATCCACCTCCATCCAGGCCTGTGGGTGTCCCCAGAACTACCTGAGAACAGACGTCCCTCCTGGGCTTTCCCACCTGCTCTCCAGTCCCCACCTTGTCATTTTGGAGTTATTCTCCCCCTCCCAGGTCAGAGTCGGAATGTCCTGTTGTGCAGCCCCCCCCTCCACTTTCCTCCAAACTTCTCTTTCTTCCTCCCCCTCCACTGAGTTTAGGCATGGGTTTTGGAGAGAATGTTTCTGGAGGAAGGGAACTTGATACCCTTCGTGGGCTGAGTAACAGGGGAAAGGAGATATTTCAGAAGGAAAGGGGGAGGTTAGACTTCTAGCAGAACTTCCCTATGACCTGAGAACTGGTGAAAGGTGTGGGGAATAGGTCAGGAGCTCAGAGCTTCTGCTTCTGCTGAGCATAAGCCATGTGTGTGTGTTGGGGGGTAGGTGGAGAGGGCTTATAAGGGCCCAGTGAGAGATATATGATGACCTCTGGAGGCATTCGAGGGGTCTGAGTTTTACTTATGGGGAAAGGAAAAGATGGTGGGGAGGTCACTGGTCAGGCTAATGTCCTGCTGAGTCAATATTGACTCAGGATGGAGGGGGAGACCCTTCCCCTCCCCTGGCAGTCCAAGCCATCCCGTCTGTACGTCTGTCCAGGCCGCAAAGCAGAGGCCCAGACTCAGGAATGACAAAAATGTGTCTGAGCCTCACTGAGCTGCGGGAAGGAGCCACCGGGTAACACCCAAAATACATAAAATTCAGTGAAAAGCTCTCGGTTTGGGTCTGGGAGGCCCTGCTGCCCCACCCCCATATGTTTGAAAGCTTAGATTCCTACAGGCTCTGCCCCCCAGCCCCTGGCCACCCCCTGGCTCCTCTGTTCCCTTAGATATTTCATGTGGTTCCCTTTAGAAAATATCCCCCAGCCAACACAGCCTATCTCTCCCTCTGCTGTCTCTGCTCTTGAAAAAGGCCTCAAGGGTCTCTTTCACACTTTCCTGGCCTCAAGTCTCCTGGTCTTTTAGGAGGAAGTGCCATCTGAGGTCTCAACTCCCTTCCTCACCCTCACTGCTCCCACCGGGATCAATGGATGGGTCTCCTCCTCTGGAGAAGACTCTCTCAGGGTCTGTTCTTTCCTGTCATCCTCTCTTCTCTGGCCAGGCACTCCTACCCCCCCTTCCCCACCCCACCCCCAAGGTCCCAGAATGGGACAGAGGACGACAGCCAAGGCTCAAGCAGGGCAGTGGGGTCCGTGTTGTGTCTGGACACACACCCAAGCCTACACCTCCTGTCCCGGCTCCAGCTTGGTGGCCCTGGGGGCCATGGCTGGGCTGGGTGCCTGGGCTTGAGGGGGGGGGCAGGGGTGCTGGCCAGAGTTAGCATGGCGGTCACATTCATCTCCAGGCAAAGCTGAGAACAGACGGCCCCTGTGTCCTGGCGTTCTCGCTGCAACCTCGCTCACTCTCCTCCCTCTCCAGTCCTCTCCTCCTTCTTCTCCTTCCTCTGTCTTCCCTCTCTGTTCCGTTCTTGTCCCTCTCTGCCTCCTCCACCACCCCCTCCTCACTCCAAGGAGCCCTGAAGGTCACTGCCACCCCCTACAATCTCTTTCCCCACTCCTAGTGCCAGAGAACCAAAATGTTCTCCCTGCTGGTTCCTTTTCTTCATCCTTTTTCATCTGGCCCCATCCTCATGGCCAGTGAGGAAACCACCTGTTTGTTCAGTTACTAAAATCGCTCTGTGCCTCAGTTTCCTCATCTGTACAATGGAGATCGCAACAGTACCCACCTCCCAGGGTTGTGAGGATTTCAGTGAGTTAACACGTACAAAGTGTTTCAGATCAGTGGCTGACGCAGAGTGACCAGGTTGAAAGGTGTTAGCTCATATCATTAGGAAGCCCCAGTTCTCATGAGGGGGTTAGGCAGGGCAGGCCAGTGGCTGCTTGCTCCTGAACTTGGGGCCATGTTGTTCCCTCACCTAAGTGGCAGGCCACCAAGATGGGTCTTCTGGGTGCTGGCGTCAGATGCAGAAGGCTCCGCTGAGGGGAGTGGGGTTGGCTGGCAGTTCTAAGCCGATTACAAGTGCCCTACCCCACCCCCACTTCTATGTAGACTGCCCCAAAGTAGGTTATTTGTTTCTTTCCTCCCCACTCCCCCTGAAGGAAATCAAAGACAGGCCTCAGCCTTCAAACTCCAGATTCCTGGGGCTTTCTCCACCATCCCTGACAGGAAGGAAGTGCTTTCACATATCTCTCCAGGATCCTTGTGCTGCCCTGTCCCGTGGGAGCAGGGCAGCGCCCCCAAGTCCCTGTGCCCTGGGCCCGAAGAGGTGCTGCTCTGGGACAAGGGGCCTGAGTGCGCCTCTTCCTTTCCCTCCCCCCACCCCCCACTCCCCTCCCTCCACACGAGCACATCTGGTTTGTGAATCTCTCTCATTCCAGCTTTCGGAGTTTGCCAGCTGCTGTTTCCTCGGCCGAGTTCAGGCCAAAAGTGGGGGTGGGGGACAGTGGGGGGGGCGCAAAGTGAAGGCCAATGGAGGGGAGATCGTGGCCAGGACATGGAATGGAGGGGGGGTTGGAGTGGCCAAACAGTGACCTCAGGGGGCTATGAGTTCTACCCTGGGGAGGAGTGGGGGCAGGGACTAAGTCCATGTGAAGGGGTGGGGGTGGCATGGGGGCCATTTCTGGGCTCCAAACAGCCCATCTGCCTTTAGTCCCATTCCAGCCCCTTCTACCCCCCACCCCCACCCCCCCACCAGCCAGTCTCGGCTGGCCAGGAGAAGAGGACCGGTCTCCGGCATGCTAACTAGGCTGGCGGGCTGTTTCCCCGGGAAGACCTCACAGCTGGCCCAGTGGGGCAATGAACTCAGCATTATCCACCTCCTCAAGGGGCCTTTATTCGCTGCTCAGGGTGGGAGGTAGGGGAGGGGGACGCTGGGGGTGGGGGAGCCTGGCCAGGCCATCCCTGATGTGTTTCCTGAACTCGGCTCTCATCCTGGCCAGGGGCCTGAGTGCAGTCCCCTCTGCCAGAGATGGGGGTTAGGGAGGGAGGACACGGTCTCCGTGTGGCCCTCCTCAGACTCTACCCTCCCTGCTCGGAGCCCTGACATACTTTATTTATGCTCTGTCCCAGCCCTGAGCTCATTCTGCCCTGCATTTGATTAGTTGTGTACCCCTGTCTTCCCAGGGGGACTGGGGCTCCCAAGGGGGCAACTCACTCCTCCTTGGCACCCCAGTGGCTAGTGCAGAACCTGGTACAGAGCTGGTCTTCAGTGCATGCCAGCTGAATGGAGATGGAATTGACCACAGGCCGAGGAAAAGGCAATGAAGGGCTGGGAGACTAGGAGCCCAGCCCTGGGTGGGGACGAAGGAGGGTAGAGGGCTTTTCTTCCCATGGAGGACATGGTGATGGGGTTGGAAGGAAGAGCTCCGAGTATCTCTCAGTGGGAGTGGGAAGATTGATGTGGACTGCAAGGGTTAAAAGCGTAGAGTTGGCTCAGCTGGTTTCAGTCCTGGTTTTGTCACTTGCCTGCTATGTGACCTCACCCTCTCTGGGGCTCGGTTTCCTCATCTATGAAATGGTGGTATTAGTATTACCTATTTTGTCATATTGTGGAGAGGATTAAATGAGATAATAAGTGGAAAGAACTGGTTTACCACAGTTCCGGTACATGCTGAGCCCACAATAAGAGTTAGTGTTACCGTTCTTAATTCCTCCTTGAAGAAGGAGGTAGGAAATCTGAGTAAGAGCAGAGGAAGCCTGGTGGGGGTGAAGGGTAGGGCAAAGACGTCCTGGGCTGAAGCCAGCTCCTGTAGGTCACCCCAGTCATGCCCCTGCCTCAGATCTCCAATTGTGACATCCTGAGCAATCTTAGGTGCCTCTTATCTCGCACGACATCTACTGAAAGTCCTCCCTGAGGTCTAACCAACAAGGAAGGCTGTGTCTTTAGAGAACGGAGGTGGAGGCAGGGCTCCCCCCGCGCTGCCCCACCATGCCTTCCTGTACCCCTGCTGATACAATCTCCAAGTCACCGCTGTGCCAAGGGCACCCCCACACACACACTTCCTGTCCGGGGGCCTGGTGCTTAGGACTTGGAGATGGGCAGGCTGATGGGTTTCAGGCAGCAGGAGTGTCCCAGAGGGCACACTGAGCAGAGAGGTTAGAAAGGAGCAGTAGAGCGTGCAACTCTTGATCTCAGGGTCGAGTTCGAGCCCCGTGTTGGGTGTAGAGCTTACTCAAAAAAAAAAAAAAAAAAAAAAAGCAGCTGCGGGGTTCTAGTGGGAGGAAAAGGAAGATAAAGAGAAAACATGTCAAAGGCCTAAATGCCGCATCCTTCACCGTCCCTCTCGGTCGGCAAAGCCGGGGCTGCTGGTGTCTGACCGGAGTAATGCAGAACGGCAAGGGCTTTGAGCCTGAGGACTGGAGGAGAGGCACACTGGACAGGCAGCATACGGCGCCGGGTCGGGGGCTGTAAAATCTGTTCCCTGCCTCCTTCCCCTCCTCCCACCACAGGCACACGGTTGTTCAGGAGCGGCCCACAGCCACCTGCCACCCCTAGGCACCTGGACTGTAGCTCAGAGTCTGGGCCAGATGGGGATTGATGCTGGGGAAGGAAGAGGAGCCTAGGGCACTTTAAGGGGCCTCCATCCTTCATTTACATCCTCATTTTCCTTCCTTACTCCTAGCCCCTAAGACTTGTAGCCCCAAGCAGTTTGCCTGCAGAGACCAGATCACCTGTATCTCAAAGGGCTGGCGGTGTGATGGTGAGAGGGACTGCCCGGATGGATCTGATGAGGCCCCTGAGATTTGTAAGTACCTTTTCTGATCCCTCCCCCTAAACACCTTTTCCTTTGGGCCCAGGCAGTTTGGGATAAAGACGGTTGATCTCTAGCCCGGTGTGGACCTTGCTCTGTGATTGTTTGTCCATGACACAGCTAAAACTCTCCCCCTCTTCAAAGTGCCCGGCATGGTGCCTGATGTGCTCCTAAATGGCACCTCTGATTGCTCGTTAACGGCTGCACCCCCAAGCCTGTCAGCGACTTTGTTGTCTGGGCTGACAGCTTTGCTGCAAGGAGAGAGCCTGGCTTCCCTGCCCTTCTGGCTCGGTCTTCTTCCCATCTCGGAGACTTCTGACTCTTGATAAGTGCCCCCAGGTCTTGCCAGATCCCCTTCCTATCCTCAGGCTCCCAGGCCAAAGGCCACTGGCTCTTGCTCAGCCTCCGTACCAGAAGCCCCACCCCTGTGCGTTTCCCGCCACCCCCGCCTTCCCCTGCCCCAGTAAGTGGTGTAATCAGAGGCAGCTGTTTAAACTGGGAGAAAGGTCCCCACCCAGCCTTTACCCTGCCAGTGGGGGGTGGAGGACTTGCTGGCAGGACCCCAGAGTCCTGGGCAGCTGGCCGAGTCCTGGGGTCTCCACCTTTAGCCTCTCCCTGCTTGGCTAATCTGGGCCACGGTCTAGGAGACCCTGCATTCCTAGGTCTGTCCCTGTTCTCTCTCACAGCTCCATCCCCTGGCCTCTCCCCATACCCTCACCCACAATTATCAGGGGTAATTTTACGGCCAGAAAGGGAGACTTCAGTTCTCTCTGCCTCACCCCCATACCCTGCCCTCGAGGGGTGGGGCCAGAGATATTCTGCAAGCGTTTCTATGGTGAGGGTGGTTCAGCCTGGAGTCTCTTCTTGACTGATGCCACCTTTATGCCCTACATTTTTTTACCCTCGTGCTTGATGTTGGGGTGATGAAAGCCATGCAGAGGGGCCAGATCTTCCTTTAGTTGGATGCAAACCCCACCTTATACACATCCCCACACTGTTCCCACTCATATACGCTCCCAGGCCCACCATACTCACACACAGCCCCTCCTGGACACCCATGTGGCCCTCCCCCACCCCGCCCGCCACCCCGAGACTAAGGCAGATGTCAGCACAGACATATTCTCACTGCAACAGAGTCAATACTCTCAAACGGGGATGCAGAAGCCCGACCTCAGACAGATGCCCCCAGGCACTCACATACAAACTCAGACTCAGATTCAGACTGTGTACTCCTCCCCAGGCACACATGGACAGATGCACTCACATGGGGACACTCTCTCACTCACACACCCTGTCCATTGTGGAAACCAGTAGGTAGTGATCTGTCTCTCAGCCCACGGCTCAGCCAGCATCCTAGTCTGCATGGCCTCCTTAGGCTTCCCTGAGGAGCTCTACCCTGCTCGCCTTGGCCCATCATCAGTGGGCCCCAACCTTTGATGCTTCTCAAATCCTTCCAACCAGGCAGGCTGCTCTGGGGTCAGGCATTTAGAGTGGTGCTGTCCAATAGAAATATAATGCAAGCCACATATGCAATTTTGAAATCTTCTAGTAGCTACATTACAAAAGGTAAAGGTGGGGGCGCCTGGGTGGCTCAAGCAGTTGGACGTCCGACTCTTGGTATCGACTCAGGTCTTGGTCTCGGGGTTGTGGGTTTGGGCCCCTGCATTGGGCTCTGCACTGGGTGGGGGGCCTACTTAATAAAAATAAAAATAAATTAAAAAAATAGAAAATTTAAAAGTAGTTAGGTGAAGTTAATTTTCACTTTATTTTACCCAATATATCTGAAATATTATTATTTCAGTATATTAATCATAGAATATTAGTAATGAGATCTTTTGCGTTCTTTTGTGTGTGTGTGTCTGTATGTGTGTATGTGTGTGTGTGTAGTATTAAGTCCTCCAAAGCCAGGGTGTATTTTATACTTCCAGTTCAAACTGGTCACATCTCAGGTACTCGATAGCCACATATGGCAGTTGCTATGTGTTGGACCGTGCAGTTCCAGAAAACTTGGTCTGGCTCTCAGCCCCAGGCTCCAGGCCCTGGGGAGCTATGGGAAGGCGGTGTTCTTTAGCATGTGAGCCTCCCTGCCGAGGACTCTTGCTTTCCTTGGCTTATCCAACCCTCTCACCTCTAAACCTCAGCCTGTCTCCTGAGTGTACGATGTGGAGGTGCTGGGATCCATGGGTACCGGGCACGTGGGGAGTGGACTCTGCTGAAGGCCTAGTTCTCCCCTCCCCCTGGCTGTGCGGCTCCCGTGGGGGTTGGTGTAAAAGAGCTCTAGGTGGGAGAATCTAAGCAGCCCCCGAGGCCTCCTGAGATGGAAGAAGTGCAGGTGTCTGAAACGCCGCTCTCGGTCTCCTCATCCCCTCTCCCGGTGGACAACTGGCCAGACAGCCAGTGTAGCCGGCTCGCTCACGCCAGCCTTTCCGTGTGCCCCCAGGTCCACAGAATAAGGCCCAGCGATGTCAGCCGAACGAGCACAATTGCCTGGGCACCGAGCTGTGTGTTCTCATGTCCCGCCTCTGCAACGGGGTCCAGGACTGCATGGATGGCTCAGACGAGGGGCCTCACTGCCGAGGTAAGGGCTCTTCCACCTCTCCTGCCCCAGGAGATGGATGCAGTGAGTTCTCAGCTGGGCATGTGATGGGTTTGGAGGCCCAGTGCCCAAGGACTCTCCTCACACCTCCAGTGGGGATGAGGCATTGTCCTGCTCCGGTGCTCCCAAATCAGTGGGCCTTTGGGCTTGGGGCTTAGTCAACAGCCCTGTGGGGATCAGCTGGGGCCCCGGCCTGGGCACCTCTCTTCGGCTGTGTGTGCCTGGGCAAGTCACTACCTCTTTCTGGACCCCAGGATCCCGCCTATAAAATGAGAGCTCTGCACTAGATCAGTATTTTCATCCTTTGTTGTTGTTGTAAATCGTGGGGTCCTTTCTTCAAATGGTTTCTTACATGAAACCTGAGTATGAACAGGGAAGAGCAGATGCTGTGATTGAAGCTGGGGGTGGGGATGTGGTGTTTGCTCCACCCTCCTCCCTGCCAGCCAGTGCCCCTGAAGACATCCTCCGGGGAAGTGCAGATCTTTGAGACACCCTAAAGTGGCTTGATGGGAAGGGCACCCAGGCCGAGGAGGAGGGAACTTTAGGAGGATAGGTCCCTTCCCCTCTGCGGCTCAGGTCACCAGCTCTACTGTTCTTCCCCTGAAGGCCCCTGTGGGCCAGGGAGAACCTGGGTCATTTGAGAGCAGTGGGGGAGGATTTGTCCTTAAGGCAGAGCCTCGGGCCTACGAGGCAGGGACTAGGGTATGGTGACTTCTCCCTTCTACTGAGCTCAAGGCCTCCAGAGCCTGAGCAAGCCCCTGGGTGAGGGTGGCATGCTGCGCCTATACGCTTGTCAGAAACATCTGCCTGTGGGAGGAGACACATCTGGATCCTGTTCACCGAGGGCAGGGAGTGTGGAGCAAGGAGTTTGTGGAAGATTTTTATCCTTTCCTTGGGTCGAGTTTGCATGTTTTCGTCTAGAGCTCCTGGGATGGGATGCAGAGCATGGGCCTAGGGGCTGACTTTAATGACCATGCCCATCACATCTTATCTCGTGGTATATGTTCAAGTTTGCTTCCTTTTGAATACTTTGTCAGCATCGAAAACAACAAAGAACCTTGAGAACCTAGGGTTTGAACTCCCTTCTCTGCTATTAGAGAAGTTGGGCCTCCTTATCCTCCTGCCACATGTCCAGAAGAGAAATTCTTTTCTAGATTTTTCTGAACAAACAATATCGTCCCCCCCCATCCCGGCCCTCCCCCACTTTGTGGGGAAAGCCTGGCCAGGCAGCACCTTTGGGCTCCCGGGTGGAGGTGGAGAAGAGAAGAAATCAGTGGGGACCGGCCCCCCATCCCAGCTCCTCCTGGCAGGCTTAGTGCCTCTGAACATCTTAGCATCTCGGGCAGCGCTCTCTTCTAGGTGGGGGGGAAGTGGGGGTGTAAGGCAGCTGGACAAAGGGGTCTTTGTGGCCAGGCCGCCTGGCCCCACGCAAGGCCATTAATTGGGTCGCTGGTCTTGGGGGGGCAGCTGCTCCCCCACCTCTTCCCCCTCCTGTCTCATTCCCTTCTGTCTCCCCTGTGGAAGTGGGTCAGTGGCAAGAGGAAGATTAGAGAAAGGTCCTGAGGGAACCAGTTTTGTTCCTCCTCCCATTTTCCACCTAGACCTTGGACCTTCTCTCTGAGGCCTCCAGGGCTTAAGGGATGGGTTAGAGGGGTGCTTCCAGACCAGAGCTGGGATCCTGAGGGGAAAGACCCCACCCCATGCCCACTCCTCCCCCTTAGCCCCGAAGCCAGCGTTGGAGTTCCTGGGCCGTGCAGATAAGAGGCAAATGAAGGGGCCGAGACTCACTGTCCTCGCTCCCTGTTGACCCCAGCAACTGCCAGACCCCTCTCCACGGGGACGGAGGGAGTCCAGAGCTACCAAGGCAGGCAGATATGCCTCTAAGCCATAATTGGCTATAGGACCTTGGGCCCATCTTATACCCTCCCTGGGTCTCAGTTTCCTCACTTGCAAAATATATTAGATGATTCCTGAAGCCTCTTCCATCTCTGACGCTGCGGGCCTTGGAAGTGGTTTCCCAAGGGTTGACGGGAGGCGGGGGAAGGTGGCAGTCTGGGGGCCTGAGTATGTGCTGCCTGCCCCCCTGCAGAGCTCCAAGGACCCTGTTCTCAGCTGGGCTGCCAGCACCACTGTGTCCCCACACTCAACGGGCCCACCTGCTACTGCAACAACAGCTTTCAGCTGCAGGCAGATGGCAAGACCTGCAAAGGTATGTGAGCGCATGTGCTTGTGTGTCCGTGTATACATGCTGGGGGGGGGGGCATGCGTGGCTGGGGGGCGGGCGTGGGGCAGGGCCGGCGGGTAGGAGGAGAGTGAGACGGAAGGTACAGACAGGAGGCCCACCCCGGGGCGTGACTGTGAGCCCTGACCACTTGCTGCCACCAGATTTCTAAATTCCTCTTAAAATCTCATGGGTCGGATATGTGAGTTTTCTTGTAAAAACCTTAAAACATTATAGATAAAACCAAAGTCCCCTTTGACCAGTCCTCTTCAGCTCTGCTCCCTTTCCCATCTCTGGAGGTCAGCTGTGTTATCGGTTTGCTGCCTCTGTCTCTAGGCCTTTCTCTACGCATTGGAATGCGTGGATCCGCAGATAATCCAATTGAAAGTGTTATTTATGTGCGTGTGCCCTTTTCACATAAATATCACATGGTACATACCTTTCTTCAGTTTTTCTACTCAGTATGTTCTGGAGATTTTTCTGTATTAATATGTAGAGATCTACCTCGTTCTTTTAGAAACCACTATGAAGTAGGACTATTACGACAGTTTACTTGGCCATCTCCCTATTGGTGAGATGTTCCAGTTTCTCTCTGTCACGAACAGTGCATCCTCTTCTGTTTTAAATTTACCTCCCTCGGCTCTTTGCACAAATGCCACTTTCTCAGGGAGGCCATCCCTAAAATCACAACCCACTGCCTGCATTCTCTACCCCCATCTCTGCTTAATATTTTTCCCACCAGTCACTTTCCACTGCACTAGCCTTTCTAACATATAATTTACTTTTTTGTTTTATTTATTACTGAAATACCAATATTTCATTTATTGTCAGAATTTATATTTCACGAGGGCAGCAATTTGAATATATTTTATTCACAGCTGCATCCTCAGAGCCTAAGACAGTGCCTGGCATTGGGCAGGTGCTCAAGAAATCTTTTCTGAAGGAACGGATGATGTGCGCGTGTGCGGGGGTTTCACGAGGGCAGATTCCAAGCCTGGACTTGCTAGGGGATGAAGTTTGCACATCTCTCCTTGTGATAGATTCTGCCAAATTGTCCTCCAAAGTAGCCATAAGGATGGACAGCCTCACTGGTGGGGTCTGAGGGCACCCACTTTCCTACCCTCGTTACGCGGGAGATGACCACACTCGTACCCCTCTCCCGGCAGACTTTGACGAGTGCTCAGTGTACGGCACTTGCAGCCAGCTGTGCACCAACACGGACGGCTCCTTTACATGTGGCTGTGTGGAAGGGTACCTGCTGCAGCCAGACAACCGCTCCTGCAAGGCCAAGAATGGTAGGTGGGGTCCCCTGCGGCCACAGCGATAGATGGCCCCCATGTTGCTCCCTGGGGGGGGCGGCCTGAGAGGTCCTAGAGCCCCTTGTCGTATCGCCCCCTCTCTCCTCCATCTACAGAGCCAGTAGACCGGCCCCCCGTGCTGCTGATTGCCAACTCCCAGAACATCCTGGCCACGTACCTGAGCGGGGCCCAAGTGTCTACCATCACGCCCACTAGCACGCGGCAGACCACAGCCATGGACTTCAGCTACGCCAACGAGACTGTGTGTTGGGTGCATGTTGGGGACAGCGCTGCCCAGACACAGCTCAAGTGTGCCCGCATGCCTGGCCTGAAGGGCTTCGTGGATGAGCACACCATCAACATCTCCCTCAGTCTGCACCGTGAGTCGCCTGCTCCTAACTTGGAGAGCAGGGGAGGGCGGGGAAGATGGAGCAAGCTGGAGCCTGCCTAGGACAGAGGCAGAGGGTTAGACAGGATGACCCCTGTCTGGGGCAGGAGTCCAAATAAGAAGCCCTTGACTGAGGCCAAGGCAGGGGGCTGCACAAGATGACCCCTGTTGGGGGGCAGGGGCGGACTGATGGCTCTGCCTCCTTCCCTCTCTCTGAGCTTAGTCTCTAGATGGCTCCTGAATTTTGGGCCCGGGCCAAGGAAAAATGCTAAGGGGGCAATGAATGGTCAATCTCCAGAGACCCGGGACTGTCCCTTCTTAGAGAGAAGAGTGTTGATTCGACCGCAGAGGGGCTTTCCCATGTAGCAGGAGCCAGGGCAAGGGTAAGAAAAGGCCTGGAGCCCAGGCGGAGCCTTGCTAGGTTGTGGCTGAGGGCAAAGGTGCCAGGGTCTGGCTGGGTCTATCTCCATGTTCTGTCGTTTTCCTCGGGGACATCATCAGAACGGATCCATGGCTGCAGGGTGAGTGTGGGGGTCCTGAGGCTGTTTGGGGGGCTTTGTGACAGTGAATGAGACTAGAGGAGGAACAGAGAGCACTGGGGCCACAGGAACATTTTAAGACCTCTGGGATGTTTCCATTCAAACTCCTTCCCTGGGCTGTACTTTGCTGTCTTAGGGGTGGAAGAAGGGATATACCTAGGGATGGGGCCAGGGCATAGATCCACTGCCAGAGGCAGCCCTGCTCATCTCAGATGCTGTTACATAAACAAACAAACATCTGGCACCATCACATTTCCAGGAAGCCACACTGCAGAGATGAGGGGGAAGATCTGGCCTTGATTGATCCGACCCCCGGGAGGGAGGGTAATTTGATCTGTGACCTTGAGTAAATCAGAATTCCCTGTGCCTGCTTTGATTTCCTAATCTGCATCATGGGTTTGAGCTTGCCTGTCCAGAGTAGATCAATTGAAGTAAAAGCGAGAGGCAACCCATAAGGTTTAGATTGTGAACCCTGGGCCTGCTGGAAGATCTTCATTCTTCATTGCATCCCCGTATTATGATCACCACAGAAGACAGATCCCAAGAGGACACATGGGCTTAGTTCTGGACTAGCAGGGGTTCCCCGAGAGCCCTTACCCTCTGCAGCCTCATCACCTCGTCCGCACCTCGGCTCCAGGTCCTCCAGAGCATCCCAGTGGTGTCTCTGGTCTGTTGGTCACCAGGGCTCACTTGGGATCCGACATGTCTTCCTTGGAATGCTGGGCTGGGGGCTGCCATACTTGGTTGGCTGACCTCTCGAGGGGTGGGCAGATCAGGGAACCCAGTGGCAGAGAGGGTAGCATAGGGCGAGACCCCTGAGACAGCTGCCCTCTCCCTGCTCCTTGTTGACGGCCCCACCCAACAGGCCTGTCTGGACAAACAGCTCTGGCAGCTCCCTCCCTGGCCCTGCCTCGGGGCCAGACGATGGGCTCGTGGGTAGGCGGCTGGCGAGGGCGCCCTGATGGGAAACTTCTCGGCTTTTGCTCTGGCCTGGCCCCGTCTCCTGCCTTCCTCCAAAGGAGAAGCAGGAAATAAGCTCAGGCGGGTACCCCTCCCTTGGCAAATAGAGCCTTGCCTCCCAGTCTGTTAGATTCATTGGGCCCCTCTGGGGCAGAGTCCAGGAGGCAGGAACAGATCAAGGTTCCGGGGAGAAATGCTAGTGGGGCGGACGAGTGGGTTCCCATTGCCCCAGCCTCTGTGCCTCCTCCCGGCCCCCACCCCACCCCCCATGCCGCCTGAATGTCTGGCTGTCACCCTGAGGATAGTTGTTTTGCTCTCATCCCACAGACTAATTATGGGCCCTGCGATGAGGATGTCGGAAGTGTCTCTCCCTCTCCCCAGCACCCTCCCCCATCCCTAGCTCCGCCCCTTCACAGGAGAAGCTGAGTGGCCTGTCCTGGTGTGCGGGTGGCTGGTCCCGGGCACTCACCTGTGCAGTGGGCTGCTGGCCTGTAATTAGCTCCCCAAGGGGGATGAAGAAGAAAGGTTGCTGCTTTCTCCTGCTTTCTCTCTGCCCCCTAGGGGAGCCCTCCCTGCAATCATCCCATTCCTGGCTATGACTGTGACCTCCATTGCACCCCTGGGAGGGAGCCCCATGCAGGAGGGAGGAGTCTGACAATTGAGAGGTGCTGGGGCCCAGAGGCCAAGAGGCAGAGAGAGCCTGCTTGCTGGTGTGGGAAGAAGGGGGAGCCTGCCCCAGAGAAAACTCTGGTAACAGAAATAGAATAGAAAAAAGGAAGGAGGCCAGGAAGTGAGCCTGTTTCACATGGGTCCTAGGGCATGTGTGTGCCAGACCTGCTCGGAGTCCTGAGAGCCCTCAGAGGGCCCCTCCAAGACCCTGCCATGCTCAGTGGTCGGTGCAGCTTCCAGGAGAGGCTCCGTGGAGCCAGCTGGGGATCAAAGCTCCTGCTTTTTCCTGTCTTGATCCCAGCTCCTTCCCTCTGTTTCTACTCAAAAGTTGGGGGACACTCTCTGACCAACTTCTTCACATGATCTGGAAGGGGTGTGTGTGTGGGGGGGGTGCACACGCGCATGTGCTTTCCTCCCTTAACTGAGCCCCGGCTGCCAACACTTCTTCTGTCTGTGACTTTCACTGACCTGGACTGGGGGGACTTGGGGCTGAGTCCTCACCACTTCCCCTCCCTCCTGGGATGTAATCCCAGGGCCCATCCTCCCCTCTGCCGCCCGTCCCAGCAGCATGGGGAGGTCTCTGTGGATTCTGATTCTGTGACTGGAGAACATGGTAGTGAGACAGAAGACCCTTAGGGAGGACTGAGGCTGACCCCTCAGTTTTGTTTTGTGTTTTTTAAAGATTTTATTTATTTGACAGAGACACAGCAAGAGACAGAACCTAAGCAGGGGGAGTGGGAGAGGGAGAAGCAGGCTCCCCACTGAGCAGGGAGCCCGATGTGGGGCTCGATCCCAGGACCCTGGGATCATGACCTGAGCCGAAGGCAGATGCATAACGACTGAGCCACCCAGGCACCCCTGACCCCTCAGTTTTTGATAGTGCCTTTCCCAAAGCAGGGATGCCTTGATTTTAAGTGGTATGTGGACGTGCATTTTTTTTTTATTGTTACAGTTTTTGTGTAATGCCCATTAGGAAACTCCTATAACTAGCACATCAAATCTATGATTTCATAGATTGCTTAGGATGCAGCAAAATAAGAAACATGAGTCGACTTACAGAAACAGTAGGTAAATGATACATATGTACATAAATGTACATAACCATGGCAAGCATTTAGAAAATGATACACGAAAGACTGAAGTTGTGGAAACTGAGACCCAGAGGGGACAATGGGTCTGGTAGTTCCATAGCCAGGCCTGGCCTGCCCTCTCTGCCTCTCACCTCTGACCACCACCTCTGACCACCGGCTCAGGGAACCTTAGGCTCCGCCCAGCCCCCTGCAGGGCTGCCCCTAGGCGGGACTGGAGGTCAGATCTACTGACCTATCCTCCCCAGTCCCCCACCCCCAGCCCTGCATTGCCTTAGCTGTGCTCCTCTGACCTGTCTTCCCCTGGCTTTGAGGATGTTTTCACCCTAGAAAGAATGAGGGCAGCCTGCAGGAATGGGGCCCTGGGAAGGGGTGTGTGGGGGGAAAGAAGGTTCTGACGCGAGGCCTTTTTAAAGGAAGTAAGTTTTGCTGAAGTCACTTAGTTTTGGACTGTGTATTCGGGGATGCTCTGGAAGGGCCCTCCAGGGTCCTGGGGTTTCTTCCTTGTACCATGCCGCATGGGGAAAGGAGTGAGGAGGCAGAAAAGGCCCCCTACACTGCAGGCAGCAAGGTTGCGAAATGAGTCCCCAAGTCCAGCTGGCCAGTTTCTCTTATCCCTCCCTCTTTCTTTGTGTGCCTGTGTGTATGTGTGTATGTGTGTGCTTAAAATCACAACAGGAAATGGGTAGTGATGTGTCTAGAGGGAAGGCAGAGAGGGGGGCAGAGAGTAGCCCCTCTGAGTCTGAGATGAACTGACTTCCCTGGCTGGAAGGGGATCCGTCTTCCCACTGAACTGGGCGGCCCGGGCCCTCTCTGCCTCCCACCCTATACATATGGAACCCTTCCAGATTTTATGTATGAAAGCCAGCCACCCCCCCCCCCCCCTGCCGACCCTCTCCCTTGGCCTTCCTCACCCTCAGGGTGTCAGAATCCTGGGGGGCTCTTGCCAGCACAACCTTTGGCCTTGGGCCACCCGTGCCCTGGTGCTTTTGCTCCCCGCTCCCACTCCCATCCCGAGTTTCCGAATCATTTCACAGCCCTTCTCTCCTCTCCCTGGCCGAGCCAGCCCCACGTCTCCCGGCTCAGCTCCAGCCTGGCCTCTCCTCCCCCGCTGTCTCCTTGAAGCTGCCTCTCCACCCAGCCTGCTCCCAACACAGCCCCCCTCCCTGTTTTCAAGCCACAGGAAGTAACTTCAGCAAGAGAGATGCATTTTAGAGCCCAGCAAGGATTTCTCAATAGTGGGAAGACCCTGGTTCTGATTCTGAATCAGAGCTGCAGAATCCGAGCCTCTCATCCCCGGGACCAGGACTGACCGCCTTTGTGGGCCTGGGCCAGGCAAGGGAAGAAGCGGGGCATACACCCCAGGCCAGAAGTACAAGCAGGGCAGGAAGGGAGCCCAGGAGACAGAGGCGATGTGCTGCGGCTGAGCCCTGGCCTCGCTGGGAGCAAGAGGTGCTGAAGTCAGGAAACAGGGGCATGAGGACGTGCCATTTGGCAGAGCTTCTGCCAGGCCTGCCTGGCTATCTCTTACCTACTTGCAAAGCCCCCAGACTCCTGATCATCTCCCCTGGGCCTCTCTCTCCCCGCCAGCCCTCAGGGCAAGAGCCCCGAGTGACTCTAAGAAACAGGAGGATTACCAGACAGATGTGTTCTCCCACCGTCTTGGGGCCAGAGAAGGAAGATCCTGGCAGTCGAAGGGAAGGGAAAAAGTGATGTCCCAGCACTAGGACAACAGAGTGAGGACTCAGTGCTCAACAAATATTTGTTGAATGAATCAGTATATGTGTGTCAGACACTGGGGACAGAGATGAAAGATAGCACCCTGCCCTCACAGTATTTGTAGTCAGGTAAACAGGCTGTGGTAAAAGGAGTGACTGGGGCTTACGGGAGTCGGAAATACAGAAAGCTTTCTTCTGGGGACCTGAGCTGAGTCTTGAAGAATAGGAGGTATTAGCCCCAAACTGCCCACCTGGAGGGCCCACCTTTAGTCAGGAGGCCACGGGGCTCTAGCTGAAGGCACAGATGGTAACTTGTTGGAGAAGGTAGGGAAGAATGGGGTCAAGGTTAGAGGGGACGATGGTACAAACAACAGCTCCCATTTGTGGAGTGTTAATTATGTGCCAGGCCCTGTGCTAAGTGCTATGAATGTACCATACCATTTTGCAGATGAGCAAACTGAGACTCAGACATTAAGTAACTTTCCCATAGTCCCATTTACAGATGAGCAAACTGAGACTCAGACATTAAGTAATTTTCCCATAGTCCCATTTACAGATGAGCAAACTGAAACTCAGACATTAAGTAACTTTCCCATAGTTCCACAGTTGGAAGGTGATAGAACCAGGATTCATACCCACTCTCAGTGTCTGGAGCTCTGTGCTAAATGCTATTAATGTACCATACCATTTTACAGATGAGCAAACTGAGACTCAGACATTAAGTAACTTTTCCATAGTCCCATTTACAGATGAGCAAACTGAGACTCAGACATTAAGTAACTTTCCCATAGTCCCACAGTTGGAAGGTAATAGAACCAGGATTCAAATCCGCTGTCAGTGTCTGGGGCCTGACTGGGCCCAGGGCAGAGCAGAGTGATGGGAGAGGTGGGGAGGTTCCTGGAATAAGGACCAGAATGCAGTGTGTTCATTGGGGATGTGGTTAAAGTGGGAATGGGGTTTATCCTTGCTCATCCTTCCTCATCCAGGGACCTCATGCCCTGTCCTACAATCTTTGGGTATATGGATGCATTAGGGGATATTTCCTCTGGGCACAGAGGCCCCCTTCCTCTCCCAGATTTATTTTAGGGTGAGTGACTAGAGCCCTGCAGCTGAAGCCAGGGCCTTCTTGGAAATGGTGGGGCAGGGGTGGGGGTGGGGGTTGTTTTTGGAAAAGCAGCAAATGTTTAGGGAAATATCTCTTGAAGTTGAGAAAAATTGGAGTTATGGAGAGGGCAGAGTGCTGAGCATTGGGGGGGGGGGGGGGGGGAGAGTGCAGGGAGGACTTATCAGTTATAGACACACACCAGGTCTATTCTGGAGCCTGGAAGTGAAAGTCTTTTGTGACATCACTGGCAAGCTGTGGTCTGTCCTCTGACTGTCTCACCCCCCTCCTAGCTTCCTAGCCTCCTCCTCTATGCTGGAATCCCCAACAACGTGACTCCCAGACCACCCCAGACCCTTCCCACCACATAGCACTCTTCTCCTTAGGTTTACTTGAGATTCCCCTGTCTTCAAGATTTGCGGCCCTTGGGGA
Source organism: Phoca vitulina (assembly GCF_004348235.1). Lineage (NCBI taxonomy): Eukaryota > Metazoa > Chordata > Mammalia > Carnivora > Phocidae > Phoca > Phoca vitulina. Next base: position 14,805,394 of record NW_022589726.1, on the reverse strand, counting down.
CGCCTGGGTGGCTCAGTCGTTGAGCGTCTGCCTTCAGCTCAGGTCGTGATCCCAGGGTCCTGGGATCGAGCCCCACATCGGGCTCCCTGCTCTGCGGGAAGCCTGCTTCTCTCTCTCCCACTCCCCCTGCTTGTGTTCCTTCTCTCGCTGTGTCTCTCTGTCAAATAAATAAATAAAATCTTAAAAAAAAAAAAAAGATTTGGGGCCCTTGGCCAGAGCCCCTCTGGAGGATGCTCTGGGGTCAGCCCTGAGAAAGCTGGGCCACAGGGGACAGCTGCCTTCTGAATGTGTGGGGCCAGAATGTTCAGGTCTTCTGGGGTCAAACCCAGGAGTCAACTTGCCCCCCATGCCATGAGACAGGCCAGTGGCCCAGACACTGCCCATAGGGGAGCCCAGGAGGGAAGGTGCCCTCTCCTAATCTGAGCCCATCTGTCTTCACTGGCCTTGGATAGGTATGGGTGGCCGTGTGTGTGAGTGCGTGTGGTGGGGCGGGCAGAGGAATCTGGACTTTAGCAGAGAGGAAAATAATGTGGTGGAGGGGGGTTGTATAACAAAGGATTTTTGCTTGCGACTAATAGTCTCCAGCTGCAAAAATACCAAAGTAGAGGCCAGGCCGGGCTGGGGACGCCCGTTCTTGCCAACTCCTCACCGGCCTGCTGAGTGGGGCCCTGCCTGGCCTTTGGGAGGTGGAAGGGGAGACCGGCCAAGGGTAAATAATCTAGAGCAAGGACGATCCCTCTGCCTGCTCTCCCGGAATTGGCAGGGAAGCCAGGCCAGGAGGGAGTCTCAAAGGTCGGCCACGTCCTGGGGGGCACGGGGGGCGATTGTGGAGCTGCACCTGTGATGGGGGGGCATTCGATCTCTTCAGATTTCTTCCTCCTTCCTTCTTGCTGAGGGAAGGGTGGATGGGAAGCAGCGCCAGGGTGTTGCCAGCCCTGAGCTGGGCAGTGACTCAGGGAAGCCTCAGGAAGTTAGAGAGAAGGACGCAGCTGCACCAGCTGGTGCTGGGAAAATGGCTTCCAGTGAAGTTCCCTTGCATGCCATCAGCCCCCCCACCGTGGCCACCAAGTAAAGGGCGCGGCCCGATTTCCCTTCCAACCTACTTGCCTGCTAGCTGCCCGGTGCTGCAGCAGGTCTCCGGCCCCACCACCACCACCTTGGGGACTTTGGGTTTCCTCCAGAGGCCGCCTAGTGGCATTCATTTTGATCTGTTTTCTCTGTGGTCACAGTGTGTGGGGCAGTGTGATTGCCTTATCCCAGCCCGGGGCCCTCTTCCTCTGTGGCCTGGGACCCGCACTCCCCAGGCTGCTCTGCCTCTCTCTTCCCCTATCAGCAGGATGAGCCAGTACTGGGAGCCCAGAGGAGACAGTGCTTGGGCTTAGGGGTGTGTCAGCAACCACAGGGGCAGTGCCTCTTCTCCGTGACCTCCTTCTCTGGTCACCTTGAAGTGAGGCTTAACGGGGGGCGGGGGGGACCTGAAGAGGAAACCAGTTTGATGAGAGCCCCGAATTGGCTCTTGCTCTTCCTCCCGCGGCCTAAGTCCTGTGACTGTGAGTCAGTGTCAGGGCCTGGCCAAGTTCCTTGGGAGCCACGTTCCTGTTCCCTTTGCCCCCACCCCCACCCACTGTTAGGAAACAGCCCCTGAATCCCTGTGGGTGGGGGGAGGATTAGAAGGGGGTTGAGCAGAGCGTCTAGTTATTATACCCACAGCTCTGTGGGGGCAGAATAATCCCTACTGGGTTTGAGTGGGGGTAGTGTGTGGGAGTAAGTTGCAGCCAAAGGCAGGTGGTCCACAGATCTCTTTACCTATTGGGGCAATTGGTGGAGGTGGAGTGCAAGGCAGGGGTCCCGAGGAGTCGCTGTCTTAGGAGATTCCCAGTTTGCAAGAGGCATTACCTCTGGTGGTGGTAGTTGGAGGGGGCAGTGAGTGGATGGGAGCCAGTGGGTCTTGGAGAGGAGGAGTCCGAGGAGGCCCGCAGGGGTCCCTGTCCCCAGATTTCCTACTGTGCCCTACCCCTCCCCTCTTCAGTCCTTTTTAGCCTCTCCCATCTCCCCCAGAGATGGCATAAACTGAGTGTGGGCACCTGGTCTCCATCCTCCTCTCGTCTTCACGAAGCTCCCCTTCTTTGTGAACCATGCCTCAGTTTACTTTCAGAGTCCTTTTATGGCCCTCCTCCTATGTTCTCTGTCCTCCAGCCCTGGATGTTATTCTCTGCTCCTTCCCACCCTCCCTAGGATAGGAAATTGAGCAATAAGGACATTGAAGAAACGGGAACGGGGGTGAGTAGAGGAAGTTTGGCCTATGTCACTGGTTCCAATCTTTTGATACCATGGGCCTTCCCTTTTCCATGTCTATGGGTGCCATATTTTGACACACTTTTCTCTCAGATTGAATTTATTTATTTATTTATTTATTTTAAAGATTTTATTTATTTGACAGAGAGAGACACAGTGAGAGAGGAAACACAAGCAGGGGGAGTGGGAGAGGGAGAAGCAGGCTTCCCCGCGGAGCAGGGAGCCCGATGTGGGGCTCGATCCCAGGACCCTGGGATCATGACCTGAGCCGAAGGCAGATGCTTAATGACTGAGCCACCCAGGCGCCCCTCAGATTGAATTTATTAATGGTGTGCCCTGCTTTTCCATTTTTAAGAGTCACACAACATGTACGTGTCTGGTCAGTGCCCTGGCTGGCATGAGATAACTTGACTTACCATATAACGTTGATGAAAATCCAGCCAACATCAAACATGCGTGATGTTTTAGTTAGCCTGAGTGCTGGTATCTCAAGTAAAAGCATATGTAAAAATATTGGAATGAACTTGGGGACCTGTCCTCACTGCCTTTTGGTACCCCAAGAAGATGGTCCCGCTCAGGGAAGGGCTAGAGCTGGGGAAGCTTGTCCATGAACTAATCAGCCAACATGCCTCCTGTGTGTGGCCCTGAGCTCGGTGTGTGGAGCAGGGCTCTGTGGGAGGGCACTCGGACACTTGTCTTTGGAGAAACCAGATAGAAACCAGCTAGGAAAGATGGCAAAGAATACAAGGCAAAATGTGCCCTTGCCAAGAACTCCCACAGGAGCTCAGAGAGGAGAGACAGCTATAGCCTACGTGGTGAAGGAGGTCGCCCCAGAGGAGGTGGGCTTCCAGGGGTGGGTTCTGCACCAACAAGGGTGGGCACGTCTGTAGGAGGACCTCCCCCCATAGCTCTTTCATTCACATTTTCCAGACGTGGAACAGATGGCCATCGACTGGCTGACGGGCAACTTCTACTTTGTGGATGACATCGATGATAGGATCTTTGTCTGCAACCGAAACGGGGACACGTGTGTCACTTTGCTGGACCTGGAGCTCTACAACCCCAAGGGCATTGCATTGGACCCTGCCATGGGGTAAGAGGGGTGGGCCGAGGCTGTGGTGGAAGGGAGAGTGCCCGATGTCCAGAGCCCAGTTAACGTGCCCTCTGCCCACAGGAAAGTGTTCTTCACTGACTATGGGCAGATCCCAAAGGTGGAGCGCTGTGACATGGATGGGCAGAACCGCACCAAGCTGGTTGATAGCAAGATCGTGTTTCCTCACGGCATCACGCTGGACCTCGTCAGCCGCCTCGTCTACTGGGCCGACGCCTACCTGGACTACATTGAGGTGGTGGACTACGAGGGCAAGGGCCGGCAGACCATCATCCAGGGCATTTTGGTGAGGGGAAAGTTTTTTCAGGGCAGCCATTCCCTAGGCCTCCCAGTGAGAGGGAGGATGACATGGGAGCACGTTTGCCTTCTGGTGGGAAGCGGGGTAGACATGAGCCCCTCAAGGAAGGGAGTGGATATGGCTTCTACTCTGATGGAAACAGGTCATTTTAGAGACATCTTTTACTTCCCTTTTCTCACTTGATCCTTACAACAACCCCTGGGAGATAAGCGGGCAGGTGTCTCAGTTCGCTTTTGGCATTAGAAAAAGCAGGGTTCAAAGAGGTTAAGAGATTTGCCTGAAGTTACGCAGCTGGGAAATAGCACTGGGACCAAGTCTAGAAGCCCTTCCAACTCAGAGATGGCACCTCCATTCTGGGATCATTGAGGTGACCAACCATCCCTGTTAGCCCTGGACGTGCCACAAACCAGCAAATCCCTTTGTCTTGGACAAGCTGGAACAGTCACCTTGGATAAGTTATGTGGGTAGCAAGGGCTGTTACCAGGCTTGCTTGGGGCAAGTCTGTCCTCTCAGTCTTCCCAAAGCTGGTGGCTAGAGTTGGGCTAAGAATGTCCTCCTGCGGACAGAGTTTAGGGCCCAACTCCAATTCAGTCCAAAATGGTTCCATTATCCACTGTATGCCTGAGCCTGTGGGGGACGTGGTTCCTGCCCTCAAGGGGTTTGAACAGAGTGGATGGGATGAGTCCACAAATCACCAGTCAGTGGATAATAGCCAGAGAGATGGAGCGTGAAAGGTGAGCCTGTGTCTGGTTAGAAGATCCCAGAAGCTCTTCAGAGAGACGCTCTGTGAAGGATGAGTGGGATTTTGACAAGCAAAGATCTCAAGAGCCGGAGGAGACAGGAGGAAAGCGCAGAGTTAGACAGTTGTGGAATGAAGTGGGGAGTGCAAATGATGAAATTTGGATGGGAAACCGAGGGGCTCTCCAGGACAGAGGGAGGATTCCCTTCTCCTCTCATGCTGACCATTCCTACCTGCCCGTCTCAGATTGAGCACCTGTATGGGCTGACCGTGTTTGAGAATTATCTCTATGCCACCAACTCGGACAATGCCAATGCCCAGCAGAAGACGAGCGTGATCCGAGTGAATCGATTCAACAGCACTGACTACCAGGTCGTCACCCGTGTGGATAAGGGTGGCGCCCTCCATATCTACCACCAGCGGCGTCAGCCCCGAGGTGAGGGGGGCCCCGCAGCCCCTGCATGGACCCTCCTGTGGGAATGCCCGGTTCTCTCATATCATGACTGCTTCTTATAGCAATCCATCCCGGACTAGCTCCCCTGGCCCCTCAGCTTCTCCTGCCAGCCCCTTCCTGCCCCTCAGCCTCTAGATCCCACCTCCATGGAGCCCCTGCACCCAATTCTGCTCAGGACATAGGTTGCTCCTCCCGGTTCCCTGGCTGCTTCAGAGTAGAAGCATCTGACCGCGGGCACTGGTGTGACTCTCTCCCCTGGCCGCAGAAACGGCCACCTGCAAGTCTGAAGGCAGAGAAATCCCAGTCCTGTGGCTTCTAAAGCTTCAAATGGGACAACAGGCTTAAAGACCACAGCAGGAAGGAGTGTGGTCAGACCTCAGGAAGCCTTCCCAAAGCCTGGGCACGGGGGCTCTGGAGGGGCCTGACTAGCTCTCCCCTGCCTGCAGTGAGGAGCCACGCCTGTGAGAATGACCAGTTCGGGAAGCCAGGCGGCTGCTCCGACATCTGCCTGCTAGCCAACAGCCACAAGGCACGGACCTGCCGCTGCCGCTCCGGCTTCAGCCTGGGCAGTGATGGGAAGTCATGCAAGAGTGAGTGACCGCGGGGGGTGTGTGCCCGCTGGGATGGGGTGGGACACGTCCTTGTCTGCCTCCCCACAGCCTGGCCGTTTCTGTCTGAGATGCAGAGAAATGAAGGGATTTACCCATTTTGCCTCTAGTGGGGGGCCGAGACGGAATTTGAACCCACATCCAAGAGCAAGGCTTTTCCCATTACCCTCCTCGGGCTCCGTAGAAGACTGTCAACTGGCCCATTCAATTCATTCATTCATTCATTCATTCACTCAACAAATACCTCGTGAGCACGGGCTGTGTCTGGTGCTGTCCTGGCCATGAGGATTCGGCAGTGACAAGATAGATGTCATCTCTGCCTTACGGAGCTTATAGTCTGGCAGGGGAGACAGACGAGTAAAAGTTACTCCAGGTGGTACCTGGTGTTAGGAAGAAAACAGTGGAGCACAGCCCTGCTGATGGCAGTGAGGGCCCCAGCTGGGGTGGAGTGATCAGGGAAGGCTTCTCTGTGGAGCAGGGATTTGAGCCAAGTTCTCTATGAAGGGAGGAGCCGAGTCACGTGACCACCTGAAGGCAGAGCCCTCTGGCAGAGGGCATCAACAGTGCCAGGCTTCAAGGCTGAGAAGGGCACAGCATGAATGAGGCGAGACAGGAAGGAGAGGTTGGACGGGATTCGAAATGGGACGAGGAGCTCTTGGTGACTTTCCAGCAGAGAAGTGACGTGATGTGCTTCACATTTGTCAAAAGATCATGCTGGCTGGACGCTGGGTAGAGGGTGAACAGCAGGGGAGTGGCAGGAGCTCCTTCTGTGCTGTAAGCAAGGGGTGGTGTGGCTTAGATAAGGATGATAGGAGTAGAAGTGGTCCAGCGTGATCCGAATCCAACATTTTACCACGGAGCAGTGAGCACCTAACTGAAAACCTGCTCCTTGCTACTCTTGCACCATCTCCTACCCTTAGACTGGCAAGGCAGACCCCCCAGGGTGCTGTCCCTGGCCTTTACATGTTTATGGATCTGTCCATGTGACCCCGACCCCCTGCCATACCCATAGCCCCTGACCCAGGAGAGGTGGGGCATTGCAGCCTCTTGGGCCGTGGCCCTGGAGGCGGGGTGGTAGTGTGTGTGTGTGTGTGTGTGTGTGTGTGTGTGTGCGCACACACATGCCTGACTTTGTGCCCCTCCTTGTGCCTGCCCTAGAACCAGAACACGAGCTGTTCCTTGTGTATGGCAAGGGCCGGCCAGGCATTATCCGGGGCATGGATATGGGGGCCAAGGTCCCGGACGAACACATGATCCCCATTGAGAACCTCATGAACCCCCGGGCCTTGGACTTCCATGCTGAGACTGGCTTCATCTACTTTGCCGACACCACCAGCTACCTCATCGGCCGCCAGAAGATCGATGGCACCGAGCGGGAGACCATCCTGAAGGACGGTAAGGGCCCCCGAAGTGAGGGCTGTGCAGATGGGACTCCCGAGGGACACCCACCTGGGAAAGGAAGCCACGTGAGGCCTGCGCATCGCCTTCTCAGCGCCCTCTCAGCATGGAGAGTCCCCTGCTGACTGGCTGGCTGGGCCGGTTGGCATGGAGATGAGGGGATAGACAGATTGACCCCTGTGTGACCCCCTTCTTGGCTGAGCCGGAAAGAGGCAGGAGGATGGATGGGTTAGGCAGCGTGCGCCGTCCTTGCCAACCCTTGGGAAAACTCGGGGTCTCTCTGCCGTCGGCTCTGAGCTCCGGAGCTGCACCCAGGACACAGCCCAGGGGAGGCCTGAGGCCTTGAATAGAGCAGCCCTGCCAGCACCTGGGTGCCCACAGAGGGCCTGCACAGCCCTCACAGCCACCAAAGCTGCTTGCTTATTTGTCCTGCGAAGAATATGTTTTGGGACCTGAACCCAGTTTTTCCCTCTGAGCTGCTTGGGCAGGACAACACTACATTGTCTCCTCGATTTCCATCTGCCTCTGAGCTCCTGAGTTCTGCCCCTTTCCTGCTGGGTGTCAGGAATTCCCAAACCTGCACTTGGACCCCCAGGACAGAGCTCTCTACCCAGTGAATCTGGCTGACGCCCAGTTACTGCTCCCCACCCCCCCACCCCAGTCCTGCTCATTGAACCTCAGCAGTCAGCAATCATAAGACTTTGGGGAAATCAGAAGTAACTCATCAGGAAAAGATTGGGGTTCCCTATACCAGGGGAGCTGCTATGTAAGCTTGAGATGAACCCTTTGGCTAAGTGAAAAATCACTTCCTAATTTATTCATTTTGTTAGCTCAGGACTTTTGGGCCTGGGATGTTGTGTCACACTTGTGCTCAGAACCACACGCACCCCAGCTCACCCCAGCTCAGGCTCAGACAGGCCCTCACATGAGAGCTTGCATCTGCCACATAGGTTCACGGGCTGCCGGCCGCAGTTTTGAGAGCCCCAGGGCCTCAATGCAGTCTCCTCAGCTCCTTTTCCAACCCCCCACCCCAGCACACCCACCATCTCGGGCACAGGGTGCTCCCCGCACGGCCTGGGTGTCGGGTTGCTCAGAGGCAGGCAGTGTTGAGGTTCCTTTGAGGCTCTCCGTCATGGCCCCCTTCACTCCCTGCAGGTATCCACAATGTGGAGGGGGTAGCTGTGGACTGGATGGGGGACAATTTGTATTGGACGGATGATGGACCCAAGAAGACCATCAGTGTGGCCAGGCTGGAGAAGGCTGCTCAGACCCGAAAGACTTTAATCGAGGGCAAAATGACACACCCCAGGGCCATTGTGGTGGATCCACTCAATGGGTGAGTCTTCCCAGGGCCTGGGGGTAGGAGGAGTCAGGAACTGTGGGTCTCAGAACTGGGAGGTGAGACAAGGAGTATACAGGGGAGAGCAATCTAAAGTGGGGTGCTGAGGCAGGACTCAGAGGCTGAATGGGGGAAAGGTGCCCCATCTTCAGGACAATGAGAGTGATGCCTTAGACACATACAGAGAGATCTGGTCCTGTCACTCCCAACTTGGGGCCCCCTGCGGGCTCCCCTCGCCCTTGGAGTGAGAGCCACATACCTTATCAGGCCTGGGCTCCTACAGGATCTGCCTGCATCCCCTCAACCTCATCTGCATCTCTCTGCTACCCTAGGAAATTCTGTCCCCACCGCCCCCTGTCTGTTCCTCAGACCCCCCAGCTCTTCCTGCCTCAAGGCTTTTGCTCTGGGAGTTGCTTTGCCTGGAGCTCCCAGACATTTGCAGATCTAGCCCCTTGTCCGCATTCACACCGAGGCTCAAATGCCGCCTCCTCAGGGAGGCCTTCCCCAGCTGCTGCCCAGTCCACTCTCTATACCGTCACCCTGCTTCGTGTCCTCCCTGGTTTTTCTCGACCTCCAATGTGTGTCACCTTCCAGTTGACTTGTTTCTTGTCTGTACCCCTGGGTGGGATGTGATCTCCAGGAGAGCAGGGGCCTTGTCTGCCTGGGTCTCCACTGGGTCCCCGAGTGCCAAAACTGTGCCCAGCTCACAGTGGGCACTCGACAAATACTGGCTGAGTGGAGGAATGAATGAAATGTTGGGGCGAGGGTGGAGTAGGCAGGAAGCCCCTGGGAGGAGCTCTGGCACAGCACACGTGGATCGGGATCACACAGCAGGCTGCCGAAGGCAGCGGTGGCCCATGGGTGCTGACCAGTCACTGCCCACAGGTGGATGTACTGGACAGACTGGGAGGAGGACCCAAAGGACAGTCGGCGAGGGCGGCTGGAGAGGGCCTGGATGGATGGCTCACACCGAGACATCTTCGTCACCTCCAAGACAGTGCTTTGGCCCAATGGGCTGAGCCTGGACATCCCAGCGGGGCGCCTCTACTGGGTGGATGCCTTCTATGACCGCATCGAGACCATACTGCTCAATGGCACAGACCGGAAGGTGGGCAGGCACGCACCTGTGTGGGGGTGTTCTTGTGTGCGTTGCTAGGCCACGTTTGTGTGTGGATGGGGCTTTTTTTCTTTTTTTTTAAGATTTTATTTATTTGAGAGAGAGAGAGAACAAGCAGGGGTGGGGGCAGAGAGAGAGGGAGAAGCAGACTTCCCGCTGAGCAGGGAGCCCCACGTGGGACTCGATCCCAGGACCCCGGGATCGTGACCTGAGCCGAAGGCAGACGCTTAACCGACTGAGCCACCCAGGCGCCCCTGGATGCGGCTTTTTGTGTGTGAATGTGTGGGCATCTCTGGATCTAGGCCCGTGTGCTTCATGCATGTCCACCTCCGTCCCTGTGGATGTGCGCCTCTCTGTGCTGTGTGTGTTACGTGTCCTATTGCCTGAGGATCGCCTCTCCAAGAGCGTGTCTGGGACTGCATGCTGTCTGCGGGCTTGGCCACTCATGTGCGTACCGGAGCGGACAGCGCGTGTGCATCTCTGCACGTTTGTGCACACACACACAGCACACTTTGGTGTGAGCCTGCCGTGTTTGCCTCTGTGCAAGTGCAGGACTCCTAGAGACGGAGTCGACGCGCGCTTTTTCACTGGGTCGGCCTTATGCTTCGGCAGTCATGTGCATATCTAGGCATGTGGACTGAGCCTTTTCCTGGTATAGAAGGCCCTTGATGATCTGGCCTCTGACTATCTCTGTGGTCTTATTTCTCCCCCTGTTCCCTGTACCCTGACATTTGAGCAAGTGACAGAAGACAGCTTGGAATTCCCAGCACATAGCGTACGGGGTGCAGCCCCCTGTGCTGTTGCTGACGCAGTTTCCCCACTCCTCCTCCCCTGTCCCATGGCTCAGGAGCCACCTTCTCCGGGATGTTGTCTCCAGACCCCTCTTCCAGCCTGGATTACCGTGTGTGCCCTCCATGAGACAATAGTGGCTTCAGGGCAGGGACGGTGTCTTTTTCATACCATAGCTTGACCCTTAATAGATCCTGGCAAATGTTTGTTGAGTGAAGAAATGAACGGATGAATTCTGGCTGTCTGCTCAGTACTTTGTGTGTGCGTGTGCGCATATACCCACGTTGGAGGGATATGAATGCATATGAATGGATCCAAGGGAGGATAGTGTGGACAAGTTCCCCATCAGCATCCTGCTGGGTCCAGGGTCTGGCACCTCAGTGTGTGCAAAGCTGTCACCCTCACGGGCTCCTAGGCTAATGGGGGAAACAAGACCCACACCCAGGACATGGACACGTGAATGAACAAAATGGTAATCCCCCTGGGCCCTCCTCAGGCACCCCATTTCTCCTCAGCTCCTCAGTAACCTCCCCTCCATTCTTAGATTGTATACGAGGGTCCTGAGCTGAACCACGCCTTCGGCCTGTGTCACCACGGCAACTACCTCTTCTGGACCGAGTACCGGAGTGGCAGTGTTTACCGCTTAGAACGGGGCACAGGCGGCGCCCCCCCCACCGTGACCCTTCTGCGCAGCGAGCGGCCCCCCATCTTTGAGATCCGCATGTATGATGCCCAGCAGCAGCAAGGTACCGCCTGCGGCTGGGGTCAGTGATTGGGGGGGTCCTGGATGGGGAGTGAGGCTACTCGGGCGGTGCGGGTGAAGGCACTCCCCAGGGAACCTAGGCTCTGAGTTTTGAGGCCCTGGAGAAGAGAGTTTGACCGTCTTCCACGTCTCCCTCCCTGTCCCGGGCCTCCATGTTCTCTCCAACATGCTTATTGTCCTGTCGTCACTGCCTCCCTTTCTGACTCCTCACTTGAACGTGACTTTTCCCTGTCCTCGCCGGCCCCTCCCTCGGCCCTGCCTTTGTAGTGGGCACCAACAAATGTCGCGTGAACAACGGTGGCTGCAGCAGCCTGTGCCTGGCCACCCCTGGGAGCCGCCAGTGCGCGTGCGCTGAGGACCAGGTGTTGGACACGGACGGCGTCACCTGCTTGGGTACGAGGTGCCCAGCCGGGGTGGGAGGCCTGGGAGCAGCCAGCGGGAGGGGGCCGGAGTGTCCGTCAGAGATGAAAGAGGCAAGGGAGACCCTGCGGGGGCAACAGGAGGCGAGGGTTGTGGTGAGAGAAGGCCCTGGGGGCAGGAGGGCGTTCGGGGAGGACCGGGGATGGGAGGAATCTGGGAGAGCACAAAGATTAGGGGAAACTGAGTGATGACCAGGACAGCTTTGGGAAGAGGAACACATCCTTTTACATTTGTCTCCCCTGGATCAAAGTAATATAACAACAGTTTTAAATACTGGAAATTAGAGAGGGGGAAAAAAAGCCCAAATCCCACCAACAGACCCCAGTGTATTGTTAGCAGTGTGGGGAAGGAACACCATCTCTTTATGACCAGCTGGGTTACATGGTCGGGTTTAGGTAGCTGAGATCATACTGCACATAAAATGTCTTCCACCTGCTTGGGCTCATATATGTCACAGCATTTTCTGTGTTATTGTTACATTGTTTTAAATAGGCTCTTTTTAGATAAAAGTAGGTCATGCTCGTTGTAAAAAAATAAATAAATGAACAGTATAGAAAAACATAAAGAGAAAGTACAAGCCACCCCAAATACCACCATCCATGGATGTCACTGTTACCATTTGGGGGGGACACCCTCCCAAGCAGTTCTCTACGTGTTTACCTTTACTTAAACGGAATCGCGCTCCACCTGCTGTTCTGTTTTCTGCTTTTTGTCACTCAACAGTAGGTCATAGATACGTCAGCAGAATTTTTAATGACTGAAATATATTTCATTAGTAAACGGTCCTTAATTTTCTCAACCATTTCTCTCTACTGCAGGATGTTTAGGTTGTTTTTCTCTTTTGTTATAATCACAGCTAACATTGATTTCTTGAGCACAGACAGGATTATAAGCACTTCCCATGCAGTAACTTGTTTACTCCTTAAAATATTCCTGTAGGGAGCGTATATTTTATTATCGCCAGTATACAGATGAAGAAATTGAGGCCCAAAGTCCAAATAGGGATTTGAACCCAGGAAATCTGACCCAGAGCCTGTTTTTTTCATCACTTGCCCTGCTATTTCCCACACCTTCCTGCCTTCCCATATTCTGGATTGTTACCTTAAGATAGAATCCCGGAAATGAAAATGGGTCAATGGGGCCTTAGCAGACAGCTAAGGAGTGACTGAGGCCAGGTGGAAGGCAAGAGCATTGGTTGAGAGGGAAATCAAGTGGCCAGGGTGATGGAAGGATCCACACGGACACTGAAATCCTCGAGAATTAGAGCAGGAGAGAATGGGGGAAAAGTGACACCAAGCCAGGAGCTAAAAACCCTTAAGATGCCAGGGAGTGGCCTGGGGGCCCGTAGAAGTAGGGGTTGGTATAGTCTAATAGCATGAAAGTCAGCGCTGATTTTTCAGGAAAGAGAGAATAGTCGGGAAGCAGTAGCGAGGAGCAAGGTGACACATACCAAGGCCCAGTGGTCCAGGGCCGCAAGAGAGGCAGTAGGCACCCACGGGATGCACAGAAGTTTCAGGGATTAGAGCGGGGATGAGAGATGGATGGGTCAGAAAGGCATCCAGCAGAGCTCAGGGTGCAGGGACGGGGGCCGACATGGGAGTGCTGGGCTTCTTGACGTTACCCATGCAAGCACAGACCAAGGACATAGTGGTTTTACTGCTGAGAGCTCAAGGCAGACAGGGGTGGTGAGGTAGGAGTGTCAGGGGACAAGAGGGTGCAGCCTGCAGAGTTCTGGGGCCTGTGTTCACTCCTTCTGGTGGAGCTGATGCATCTGTGAAGGAAAAAGCCCAGGGACCAGGACAGGGCCCTGGGGGTCCCAGAGGTGACTTCCAAGAGGCAGTTTGTGGAGGAAGCGGGTGAGGAGTGGTCTTCTCAGTAGGAACAAAAGTAACGGGGCGGGGGGTGGGGCTCCAGGCTCTCTCGGAGGCAGCTGGTCTCAGGTCATACTGAAGTACTGAAAGTGTTCAAGTAAACATCACCCTTTTGGCTTGAGAAAGAGCTGCACTTTCCATCCAGATTATTTGTTCGTGAAGAATTACGCCCTAGGAAAAATGACTCTCGGGATATTATTTAAAATAATACAACAGGCAAGCATAGTACAGAGAGCAGAGCCCCTGCCCCATGACCTGGGTCTGACTTTCCCCCCACACCCCTGTGGTGCCCGCAGCGAACCCATCCTACGTGCCCCCACCCCAGTGCCAGCCGGGCGAGTTCGCCTGCGCCAACAGCCGCTGCATCCAGGAGCGCTGGAAGTGCGACGGGGACAACGACTGCTTGGACAACAGCGATGAGGCCCCGGCCCTCTGCCGTGAGTCCTCAACCCCCCTCCCCGGGGGTGGGGGGCATGGCAGGCCTGCAGGGCAGCAGGTGAGCGAGCTGGGCCCCGCCCTCTCACTGACCCCCGACCTGTTCGCTCCCCAGATCAGCACACCTGCCCCTCGGACCGCTTCAAGTGTGAGAACAACCGGTGCATCCCCAACCGCTGGCTCTGTGATGGGGACAACGACTGCGGGAACAGTGAAGACGAGTCCAACGCCACTTGCTCAGGTGTGGGTTCGGGGTAGACCACACAGGGTGCCCCGCAGGCAGGGAGGGGGAGGTGGGGGGGGGGGGGGGCAGCCAGGCTTGGGAAGACAGAGCGGCCTCGGGAAAGAAAGGAGCGTGGGGTATTAGGGCCGAGAGGACGGGGCTGCGAGCAGGAGAGGAGTGCTCTCCCTGTGCCCAGAAGAACGGGGTTGGCTCTGAGGGCTGAGGTTTCAGGGAACAGAGCGTGGCTTCAGATTAGAGACAGGAGCAAGGAGGGTGGATCTTCTCCTTGGAGGACACCAGAGAAATGGGGTGAAGCAGATGGGGTGTCAGACCACATGGCTGTTGTTTTTTTTTTTTTAAGATATTTATTTATTTATTTAAGAGAGAGAGAAAGAGAGAGAGCAAGTGTGAGCAGGTGGAGGGGCAGAGGGAGAGGGAAGGAGAGAATCCCAAGTGGACTCCATGCTGAGCGCAGAGCCCAACGTGGGGCTCGATCCCACGACCCTGAGATCACGACCTGAGCCGAAACCAAGAGTCGGACGCTTAACTGACTGAGCCATCCAGGCGCCCCACACATAGATGGCTTTGAGCTTCTCTAAGAGAAATGGCTTTGAGACCCTTGGGAAGACTTCCTGATAGGCAGAGGATAGTAGGAAAGAACAGGAAGTTGAGAGGGGGACAGGGCTATGAACACTCGGCCCATCCCTGTCCCCAGCTCGCACCTGCCCACCCAACCAGTTCTCCTGTGCCAGCGGCCGCTGCATCCCCATCTCCTGGACGTGTGATCTGGACGATGACTGTGGGGACCGCTCCGATGAGTCCGCCTCGTGTGGTAAGGGGGGCAGCAGGGAGGCGAGACTGGCACGGGGGGGGGAGCCCAGGAGAATGTGCACTGGGGCAGGGGTTCTGGAGGGCCCCTGAACCTTAGTCCCCAGGTAGCCATGAGCAAGTTACTTCATCTCTGTGGCCTCTGTGAGTTTTGCCTGCAAAATGGGGGATAATAAGAGCCCTGATGTGGGGATTCAGTGAGATCCTGCATGAAAAGCACTCAGCGCAGGGTGAATGGTTGGTAGCTAGAAGCTTGAGAAAGGATTGCTCAGAAGGATGGGGATGAATGAGCAGAGCTTCAGGCTGAGCCCCCGCCACTTAGCTTTCCCACCCCTGACTGGCCGGGCTATGGCTGCTGGTTCCACGAGGGACCCCGCACCCACCTGCCTGGGGCTCTGATGCTGTATAATCTTGAGGGCCCTACTCAGCTGTTCTTTCTCTCTGACAGCCTATCCCACCTGCTTCCCCCTGACTCAGTTTACCTGCAACAATGGCAGATGCATCAACATCAACTGGCGATGTGACAATGGTAAGAGCTTGCCCCCCTTAACCTGCCCCGATTCCTAGGAAAGCTAGAAGCTACAGCCAGGTCCTGGGTGGGAGGTAAAGGGGTTTTAGAATCAAGCTGGGGCCTCCTTCCAATTCACTGAAGCCCCACTCTGTCGGCTGGGAGCAATGAGGACAAGCCAGAAATGCCATGGGGAAAACCAGTATGGACCGAGGGGAGACCCTCCCGGTCACCCATCAGCACCATTCCTCCCCAGATGGAGCCTGAGTGGCCCATTCTCTGGCAGAGGCTTGGGGGCCAGGGAGAAATGAGTGAGAAAGGCTAGAGGGAAAGAGCAAGGGGAGCCCAGTGCCCAACTCTCTTGCCCCTACAAACCCCAGCTCCTGGGGTCCTTGGTGCACCCTCCAGGCTCCGGCTTCAGGCTCAGGAGCCCACCTGGCGGTCAGCCACGGACCACGGGATTTCAGCCCCGAGCCCTGGGGGCCAGGATCGTCATGTGTGTGCCGTCTGGTGGCTCTGGTCATGTCTGTGTGTTGTGACGTGTTGTACCAGTGGCTCCCGCCCTGGCTAATGTGTGAGAGGATGTACTGGGTCAGCGCCATGTTGCCCCTCATCTTTGCTGTGTCTCGTGTGCCAATGGTTGCCCTGGCGGTTTCTGTGTTTCAGAGAAGGATTGTGGGGACGGCTCTGACGAAAAGACCTGTCCTGAGCCTGCCGGTCAGTGCATAGAAGCACATGCACCATCACCCCAGAGCCCGAGCCGGCCTCGGGCCGCCTCTCAGGACCCCCAGGCAGCTCCCCTCTCCAGAGAGCTCCTAGGATGTGAAGGGGAAGAGAAGGGAGAGAGGAGGTGACAGAGAAAGACAGTGGAAGGGCAAGAAGTAGACAGGGCAGAGGAGAGGAGATGACAGAGGTGGGAACAAGAAGACCAAGGCACAGAGGGGAGGAGAGACAAGCAAATCCAGGTGGAAAAGAGGCAGGGACACACCCTAAGGGAGGAAGCCATGCCCCAGTTTTCTCAAGCGTCCTGAAAATGTGGAGGGAAGTCCCGTAACCCCCACCCACAAGGCCTCGAAAGCAGGACATTCATTCAGTCACCCTCAGATGCCTTCCAGAAGTGGCCCCTGACCCTTCCCAGCTGCAGACCATACCCCCCGTGAGCCGGGTGCCCAGAGCCTGGGGTCCAGCAGTGCCCACGCTCAGGGGGGGCCTGATGAGGCCCTTCCCTCCCCAGCAGGACACCTCACCTACACTCCACCCACCTCCCTCCCTCCCAAACCAGAGAAGTCTCTGCCTTTCCCCCAAAGCAAGCTGACCCCTGTTCCCGCACCCTGCCGAAAGGAGAAAGGGAAAGGAACGTGTCCAGTCCCCGACCCGCCGCCTTCCGAGACTCAGGGAAGGGCCGTCGTGGCCCCCCCCTCCCCCCCCTCCTGCGTGGGCCATGGTGCATGCTGCAGTCTATGCAGTTTCTGTGTCTTTTCTGTTTGTTATTTTCTCAGTGGGGGGGTGGGGTGGGCTGAGGTGGGAATGGGGAGGTGGGCGTGGGGGCCCCAAGCTGAGGTCACAGAGAAGGCCGCTTGCTGACCTGCTCCTCGCTTCTGCCATTCTTGCCTCCCCCCAGACAATGACTGTGGGGACAACAGTGATGAGGCCGGTTGCAGCCACTCCTGCTCCAGCACTCAATTCAAGTGTAACAGCGGGCGCTGCATCCCCGAGCACTGGACCTGCGACGGGGACAACGACTGCGGGGACTACAGTGACGAGACCCACGCCAACTGCACCAACCAGGGTAGGTGTGCGGGGGCAGCAGGCGTGGCAAGACCGTCCGTGCCAGTCACTCAGCCGGCCCTCCGTCCCTCCGTGCCTCCCCCCCGTCGTGTGCCTCTGCCATCTGGGAACTGAGATAACCCAGACACGGCTCTTATCCTCAGGAGTTGCCTGTCGTGAGGGAGGGAGAGAGATTGTCAACAAACCGTCGTCACACGCTGTTAAGATTACGGGCTTTGCAGTTGGGTGGCCTTGGGTTTGCGCTCCAGCTCTGCGACTTACTATCTGGGTGGCCTTGAGCAAGTTACTTCATCTCTGTGGGCCTCTGTGAGTGTCATCTGCAAAGTGGGGATAATAATAGCGCCCACATCACAGCGCTGATGTGGGGGTTCAGTGAGATCATGCACAAAAAGCGTTCGGTGTACAGCCTGTGCTCGAGAGCTGGGAGCTTGAAAAAGGATGCTCGGGGGGGGGGGGGGTGAGGATGAACGAGCACAGTGGGGACCAAAGGAGAGGGGCATTGGCTCTGTGAGGGTCCTCAGGGCCCAAGCCTCCAGGGCCCAGCCAGGGGGCAGTGGGGACCGAGTTTACTGGAAGGCACAGACCCTCTCAAGGAAGGTTTGTTTCTTGGCTCTGGCTGA
This sequence comes from Phoca vitulina, assembly GCF_004348235.1. Classification (NCBI taxonomy): domain Eukaryota; kingdom Metazoa; phylum Chordata; class Mammalia; order Carnivora; family Phocidae; genus Phoca; species Phoca vitulina. Next base: position 14,787,790 of record NW_022589726.1, on the reverse strand, counting down.
TTGTTTCCATGGAAGACTGCAGACCCAGAGTTGCCCAGGCTTTAAGAGAAGTCAGAAAAGCAGGTTTTTATGTGAAACCTACCCACTTCTAAACACTGGTGTATTTAGCTTCCTGTGCCTGCCACAACAAAGTACACAAACTGAGTGGCTTAAACAGCAGATATTTATCATCTCCGTTCTAGAAGCTCGAAACCCAAGTCCAAAATGTTGGCAGGGTTGGTTCCTTCTGAGGGCTGTGAGGGAGAATCTACCGAGGGCTCCCTCCTAGCTTGTGACGTTTGCAGGCAATCTTCGGGATTCCTTGGCTTGTATATGCTTCACCCCAGTCTCTGCCTCCATCTTCCCATGGTGTTCTCCCTGTGTGTGTGCCTGTCTCTGTGTCTGGATTTCCTCTTTCCACCCCAATGACCTCATCTTAACTCGATCATTTGCAAAGACCTATTTCCAAAGAAGACCACGTTCACAGGTACTATGAGTTAGGTAGGACATCAGCATATTTTTAGGGAACACAAATCAACCCAGAACAACTGGCAATGGACTTTAAAAGTTTTAAAAATACTGCAGGCCAAAATCTTTCCGCAGGCCTTATCTGGCCCCTGGACCTCCAACTTACAACCTGTGCCTTGTAGAGTGAAGGTGCATCCAGTGAGAGTAGTATGATTGCACGAGCTCCCGCCAGGGGCCCAGGACTGAGAGGGAGGGTGGGGACGGTCACCTGAGGCCCAGGAAACAGTTGCTAAGTCTCAAGGGCCATCTCAGAGGTGCTGGGTGAGTGGGACAGGTAATAGTGCTTTGAGATTCTGAGAAGGGGGCCCCGAGACCTGTGGTATGGCAGGAAAAACACTCTGCCCCTCACCTACAAGCTGGGTGAACTTGGACAAGCCATTTCTTCTGAGCCTTGGCTTCCTCCTCCATGAAATGAGAGGGGATGTAAGGGACCTGGCCGGTGGGAGCAGGCATGTCGTAACTGGTAGCGACCGCTAACAGTGGTGGTGAGCTAAAGTGGTCTGGGGCCATTTAGGAAGAGGTGGGGTCTGAACAGGGCCCTGATGAGGGATTGGACTGTGGCCAAAGGGACAGGAGGGAGGGTCCTCAGATGGGAGGTGGGTAGGGGTGGAGAACCCAGCAGCAAGATGTAGAGGGTGAAACCGAGCACTTTCGCCTCTGCCTTTTGGGGCCCGTCAGGCTGGAGGAGCCGGCCAGGAATGAGGCTGTGCCCAACGGGGGCAGATGACACCAGCTGGTGGAAGTCAGGCGCTGGAGCCTCTGAAAGACTTTGAAGCTGGAAGGTGCTTTCAGAGGACAATCCTAGAAGGGGATTCAATTAGAAAGAGGTTCAGGGGCCCCCAAGGAAGGAAGCTCAGCTCGGAGGCCACTGCCGAGATGCAGACATTGACCAATTGGCGGTGGGGGGTGGCGGGGTGGGGAGCAGACAGCAGCGTGAGAGGGAGGTGGGGCTCCTGCACTGTCACCGGTGGGTGCCTCCGGGTGCCGCTCCTGCTGCTTCCCGGCCTCCTGAGTCAGATCTCGGTGCAGCAGCCCCACTGAGCCTGCAGCACATGAGTCACATCACTCCCCAGCCCTGCCCTCCAGCCTGCCGGGCTCCCACCGCCTCGATGACCTGTGTTCCTGCCACTCATTTCCTCCTTCACTCTACTCCAGCCGCGCAGTCTCAAATACACTTTGGGCATTTTATGAATATGCCCCGCATGGTCCTGTCTCTGAGACTTTGCACCTGCTGTTCCCTCTGCCTGAGCTGCACCTCCTGGGATTCTCATGGCTCACGTCAGTCAGGCCTCTGTTCAAACATCTCCTGCTCGGAGGCCTTCCTTGGCCATCTCACCCAGTGGCATCCCCACCCCTCTCTCGCCTTGACCCAGCTTCGTCTCCATGGCTTTGATCGCTCCCTGCTAGAACTTGAGCTCCGTGAGCGTGAAGGCTTTGTCTTGCTCACACTGGCACCTGGAACAGTGCCCGGCACACCAGAGGTGCTCAATAAGTGTTTGCGGAGTTCCTGGGTCAAACAGAGGCTAGGCGAAGGGTGGGGGGGGGCGCTTTGAGCTCTGGCCTAGCAAATTGCTTAGCCAATAGATCACCGGTGTGTAAAATAGAGAGATTATTGACTAGCCAGCCGCTTGCTGGGGTCCTGGGAGGTGTGACCTTCCTGACTCCAAGTTAGCTTCTGAGAAGGGTCAGCAGGGCTCAGAGAACTCTCCATCCCTGCCTCAGCTCATAGCTCTGGACTGGGCAGAACAGGAGGGGGGTTGGGAAGGTAGACACGGGAATGGCTGACCTGGAGGCCCTCCGCCCCCATGCCCTCCCGCTGTCCCCTGCAGCCACGAGGCCTCCTGGCGGCTGCCACAATGATGAGTTCCAGTGCCGGCTGGATAGTCTGTGCATTCCCCTACGGTGGCGCTGTGATGGAGACACTGACTGCATGGACTCCAGTGATGAAAAGAGCTGTGAGGGAGTGACCCACGTCTGTGACCCCAACGTCAAGTTTGGCTGCAAGGACTCTGGTAAAAAGAAGGATGGGTGGGAGCCTAGACTGGGGCAATATGGACACGAGGAGACCATACTGAGAGCAGGGGAGTGGCAAGGGAGACAGTGCTATGCTAGGAGGGGTGGGGGGAGGAACACTGTGAAGCAAAGGGCACAAACAGAATTTTGTGCATGATGCCTGGGGGAAGTGGTGAAGGGGTCAGGGTCTGCACTAAGGGCCCTGGGAACCAAAACTGTCACCACCAGATTTGAGCTTCCGCACCCTCTGCAGATTCTTGCTTTTTCTGTTGCCTATATGAATCTGACAGAGAAGGCCTCAAGGTTCCTAGTGGACCCCAAGGCATTACAATCATGGCCCTATTAGAGAAGCCCACTGGGTCTGGGAAGAAAGGCACAGAGAGCCCTCCTGTCCCGGCCTGGCCCCTCATACCATACCCATCCCTCAGCTCGATGCATCAGCAAAGCATGGGTGTGTGATGGCGACAGTGACTGTGAGGATAACTCGGATGAGGAGAACTGTGAGTCCCTGGCCTGCAGGCTGCCCTCGCACCCCTGTGCCAACAACACCTCAGTCTGCCTGCCCCTCGACAAGCTGTGTGATGGCAACGACGACTGTGGAGATGGCTCGGATGAGGGCGAGCTCTGCGGTGAGGCCCAGGCCTCAGAGAGGCCCCAGGACAGGAGTAGGGAGGGTGGCTGGGTGAGGCGTCTGGGCCAGGGCCAGCGCCGGTGGAGCAGGACAGGCTCTGTGGGGAGAGGTCTCAGAGCGGGAAAGCCGGCTGCTGGGCAGGACACTCCCAGAGCAGTTACCAACAACCCTTGTTGAGTTCAGACTCACCCGGGCAAGAGGCTGTGCCGAGCACGCCACACTATTATAGCATATTAATCCCTCAGACGGCCCTGTGAGGCCGATGGAATTACCATCTCCATCTTCCAGATGAGAAAACTGAGGCAGAGGGGTTAAATAACTGGACCAAGGTCACAGGGCTATGAAAGTGTTGTGGAGAGAGCACAGTGCAACCCCGTCCTGTGGCCCCTTGCCCACACCCAGCTGGCGGAACAGCGCGGAGCTGCCTTTAAAAATGAAGACACCAGGGTTGCGGGTTGATATGGTCAGGGCAGGCTTCCCAGAGGAGGCAGGGATTTAACTGGGTTCCCAAGGACGGACGGTTAGATCTTGTACAGCGGGGGGGGGGGGGGGGGTGGGGAGGAGGCTGTGCGTTCAAGGAGCAGAACAAATAGGGGTCAGGGAGGGCTGCGTGGTGTGACGTGGGGATGAGGAGCGGAGCAGACCGCCTGTCTCCCCTGCAGAGGCAGAGCGTCTGTCGCTCGGGGAGAGGAGTGGGAGAGGAAGCAGGCTGGGGCTGGCCTGGAGAACGGCTGACAGCTCTCAGGGTGTGTCAGAGAACCCGGCAGGACATTCCCTACCACACCCCACCCCAATCACACCCAAATCAGGGGAGATCAAGGAAAGGGCAGCCCTCCGAGAGAGGCGAAAAGCTGCCCCCCTCCACCTGCCATGGGCTCAAGGAGGGACAGGGAAACGGAGACCAGATGCTGCTGTGATGTGGGGGTGCTCCTCCTGGTCCCAGTGGGGGGTGCCAGGGTCCCAACCCTGGCCCTGAGGGAGCCTGGGAAGTGGTGGGACAGACGCTTGGCCAGAAATGCAAAAGAAGGATGCCACGGGCAGGGAGCCGGGGCTCTGTCTGGGCCACCCAGGACTTGGGGCCCAGTCAGGCCGTGGTCCTGCCTCGTCCCGGCTCCTGACCCTGGTCCTGTCCCCTGCCGGCCACCCTGCAGACCAGTGCTCTCTGAATAACGGAGGCTGCAGCCACAACTGCTCGGTGGCACCTGGTGAAGGCATTGTGTGCTCGTGCCCGCTGGGCATGGAGCTGGGGCCCGACAACCACACCTGCCAGATCCAGAGCTACTGTGCCAAGCACCTCAAGTGCAGCCAGAAGTGCGACCAGAACAAGTTCAGCGTGAAGTGCTCCTGCTACGAGGGCTGGGTGCTGGAGCCGGACGGCGAGAGCTGCCGCAGCCTAGGTGACATACGGGTGAAAGGTGGCGGGGAAGGCTGGGCAGGCTGAGGCAGGCCCCTGAGCTGCCGTTGGCGGGGTTTGGGCTGCCAGATGCCAAAGGCTGCGGTTTCCACCCATGACCAGGCCCCGGGCCAACAGAGACCCCGCCTGCTCCTGGACAGGGTGGCTCTGAGGCAGCAAGCCCCAGGCTGACCCCTATCTCCCGCCCCTCCCAGACCCCTTCAAGCCATTCATCATCTTCTCCAACCGCCATGAGATCCGGCGCATCGACCTTCACAAAGGGGACTACAGCGTTCTGGTGCCTGGCCTGCGCAACACCATCGCCCTGGACTTCCACCTCAGCCAGAGCGCCCTCTACTGGACCGATGTGGTGGAGGACAAGATCTACCGCGGGAAGCTGCTGGACAACGGAGGTGACCGCCCCCCTCCTGCGGGCCTAGGACTGATGCGGGTGGCGCGCGCAGAGAAGGGGCACTTGGGTACTCCGAGCTGCAGACCCAGATCCAGGCTGCCCGGAAGCCGAGGCCCTTAGCTCCCCCACCCCCCACATTCTCGTTAATTGGGTTAGATTTTGCTGTGGGTCTCAGTTCCTGACGCCCCGTAATTATCGTCAGCAGAGCTGCCAGCCTGATAATTAACAAAATGATCAGCCTTTCTTTGGAATGGCCTGGAGCTCCCCAAATCCTAGAACGGCAGGCTTAAAAGCAAAAAGCCATTTAGGGATGGGGTACCTGAATCCTGCCTTCTGTCCAAAGGCAGCCTGACCCATCACAGACATCTGTCATTATAACACACATATTGAGCACCTGCCATACACACGGAGCCCTGGTGAGACAGCAGTGATCAAAACAGGCCAAAACGTCTGCCCTCATGGAGCTTACACACCAGGGGACACATCAGATATAAACAAAACAAATGGGTACAACATGGAATATAGCAGAAGGGGATAGTGCTGTGGATATAAAGAAAGGAGGTGGGGTGGGGGTAGGGAGAATGGGGGTTGACATTTTAAATTGGGTGGTCAAGGAAGGCCCCCTGAGAAGGCAACATCTGAGCAAAGACTTGAAAGAAGCACATTTTACTAGAGGAGTTTGTATTGTTTCTAATAGAGAAAACTTGGAACCATCCCAAATGTTCATCAACAAGGGGATGGCTAAGTAGATTGTGATAATGTTCACAGTATGCAACAGTTTTAAAAATAATTATATATATAAATATACATATATTTCCATGGAAAAATATATTAAAAAAATATATATATATTTCCATGGATAAATCTTCAAGGCAGTTTATGAAGTGACTTCTAGAAAGTTCTGTCCTCCTCAGATTGACTCTATGCCTATCCCCCAAAGCCTCCACCCTCTGCTCTGACCTCTTTCCATCGGTTAGCCCTTCACAGAGCTGCAAGCAGAGGAAAGCTGTGACCTCCTGTTCTTCAGGGTTCTAGAAACTAGGCCTCTCCTCTCCTATCTGACCTCCTGGTGGGGCAGGGGGCCTGGGTGAGGAGAGTAGGAGGGGGGGGTCTGTGAACCCCAGGTGAAGCCAGGGTACATCAGAGATACTGGCAGTGTCAGGGTGGAGGGTGAGTCATCCAGGCTGCCTAGTCTACTGTGATTTCACACCCATGACCTTCTCTTTACCAGCCCTGACTAGCTTCGAGGTGGTGATTCAGTACGGCCTGGCCACCCCCGAGGGTCTGGCTGTAGACTGGATTGCAGGTAACATCTACTGGGTGGAGAGTAACCTGGACCAGATTGAGGTGGCCAAGCTAGATGGGACCCTTCGGACCACCCTCCTGGCTGGTGACATTGAGCACCCGAGGGCAATCGCGCTGGATCCACGGGATGGGTGAGGACCCTGCCCAGCCCTATTCTGGCCCCATGGTCCCCTCTGAAACCTCATTCAGCCAGGTCAGGGACACCTGTCTCTTCAAATGCTATTCACCCCCTCTGCCCTTTACCACTATAATAGCCCCGCTCCAAGCCCTCGACCTTGGCCCCCCTGACCCCCTCCCCATTCCCCAGGATCCTGTTTTGGACAGACTGGGATGCCAGCCTGCCCCGCATCGAGGCCGCCTCCATGAGTGGGGCTGGGCGCCGCACCATCCACCGGGAGACAGGCTCAGGGGGCTGGCCCAACGGGCTCACCGTGGACTACCTGGAGAAGCGTATCCTCTGGATCGATGCCAGGTCAGCGCCCCCCACCACGTCCCCAGAGGCCTCCATGCCCCCCGCTTCCCCTCTAGGGATAGGGTGGGGTCGGGAGTCTCAGGACTTGGTAGTAAAAAGGCCTGGGCAGCTGGAGCCAGAACTGGGGCAGCCAAGGACTGGGCCGGGTGGGAGGACTGAGGTGAGGGGCAAGTGAGGCTGGGCCGGGGGAAGAGGTGTGGGAAGAAGAGGGTGGAAGCAGGGCTGTCACCCTGCATGGGGGGGGGGGGGGGCTGGCCCAGGCATGAGCAAGGCTGAAATTCAACCTCTTGTCCTCACTCACAAATCTGTGCACTCTGCTCAGGGGCTTTATCTGCCCAGGGGAAGGGGAAACTTCTTCTAATTGGTCTGCTCAGAGGGGGTGCCTTTTCCCAACCTCCTCAAAGCCCCGTAGGTGCCAACTGTGGCCCTGTGGAGGAGTGAGCCAGGGGATTCAGGGTGTGGGAATTGGGATCTGAGAGCTGGGATCCTAGACGGCGAACCACTCTGGGTCTCACTCCACATTGTTGGCCTGGGAGGAAGGCCTGCTCCAGTGTGCTCGGGGGTTGTTGAGGGGGGCGGCGGGCCAGGGCCAGGGCTTGGCCCCAGCCAGCATCCTCACTCTGCCCCGACCACGCTCTCAGGTCAGACGCCATTTACTCAGCCCGTTACGACGGCTCCGGCCACATGGAGGTGCTTCGGGGACACGAGTTCTTATCGCACCCGTTTGCAGTGACGCTGTATGGGGGGGAGGTGTACTGGACGGACTGGCGGACAAACACGCTGGCCAAGGCCAACAAGTGGACCGGCCACAATGTCACCGTGGTACAGAGGACCAATACCCAGCCCTTTGATCTGCAGGTGTACCACCCCTCCCGGCAGCCCATGGGTAAGGGGCCAGAGAGGGGCCGGCAGCCTCTGCAGAAGCCCTTGGGAAAAGAGCGGGCCGTGAGAGCATGAGGAGCTGTGCTGAGATGGTGGGGATGGGCCAGCCGCGGACGATGCTGCAACGGGGAGGGGGAGAGCGGGTGAGGAGGGGGTGGCCCAGGTAGGAAAGGTAGGGGCCAGCAAGTCACAGGACGCCCTCACTTCTCCTCTCCCCCAACCCCAGCTCCCAATCCTTGTGAGGCCAATGGGGGCCGGGGCCCCTGCTCCCACCTGTGTCTCATCAACTACAACCGGACCGTCTCCTGCGCCTGCCCCCACCTCATGAAGCTCCACAGGGACAACACCACCTGCTATGGTAGGAGGCCCCTCCCTCAAGAGCCACTGGTGAACTGAAGCCGACAGGGAAGGGGTCGGGTACCAGGCTCACGGCTATAAGCGAAGGTAGACGGTCCCAGTCTGGGGAGCAGGGGGCTGCTGGGAGAGGCTCCAGAGACAGCCACTGTAAGAAGATGCAGGAACTCAGGCAGGGAGGTGAGGCCCAACGGGGGCACTTCCTGAAAGCCAACGGCCAGCTGCAAATGGAAGGAACCAGAAGAAGGAGGGACCCTCATTTGGGTGGGTGGGAAGCATGAAGGTAGGGGGCTGCCCTCAGTGACCTGCCCCATGCCCCACAGAGTTTAAGAAGTTCCTGCTGTATGCACGTCAGATGGAGATCCGGGGGGTGGACCTAGATGCCCCCTACTACAACTACATCATCTCCTTCACGGTGCCTGATATCGACAATGTCACGGTGCTGGACTATGATGCCCGCGAGCAGCGCGTCTACTGGTCCGATGTGAGGACACAGGCCATCAAACGGGCCTTCATCAACGGCACAGGCGTGGAGACTGTCGTCTCTGCAGGTTCTGCCCTCGCCCTGGACCCCCGCGGGGTGTGGGCGCACCCCCACCCGGGCCTTCCTCCCATCCCTGGTCCCCTTGGTCCTGATACTCCTTTTCCAAATCTTCCTCCTTCTCAGTGCTCCAACCCTGGGTTCCCGATCCCCATTGCCCCCCCAAACCAGGCCAATCCCCCACTTCCTCCAGCCTCCTGACCTATGCCCCGCAAACACCCAACCTCCAACTCCCTGCTGTGCCCCCCAGACTTGCCAAATGCCCACGGGCTGGCTGTGGACTGGGTGTCCCGAAACCTGTTCTGGACAAGCTATGACACTAACAAGAAGCAGATCAATGTGGCCCGGCTGGACGGCTCCTTCAAGAATGCGGTGGTGCAGGGCCTGGAGCAGCCCCACGGCCTGGTGGTCCACCCGCTGCGTGGGTCAGTCCAGGGCCCAGGGTTGGGGAGCGTGGGGCGTGGGGCAGGAGCAGAGGGGTCTGACTTCACCTTCCTGCAACTTCCCAGGAAGCTCTACTGGACTGACGGGGACAACATCAGCATGGCCAACATGGACGGCAGCAACCGTACCCTGCTCTTCAGCGGCCAGAAGGGCCCTGTGGGTACGAACTTGCCTTGCCCGCGCTACAGCTCTTCCCTAATTCCTCAGTCAGGAGATCCTCGGGGTCCCTTGATTGCCCCTCTGTCTCCCGAACTCCTAGCTTAGTGCGTGTCCTCACCATCCTCCCCACGACCACACACCTTCAGCCCCCAGCCCAGGGGCCAGGCTCCCTGGCAGTGACACTCACCTCTTTCAGGCCTGGCTATCGACTTCCCTGAAAGCAAACTCTATTGGATCAGCTCTGGCAACCACACCATCAGCCGCTGCAACCTGGACGGAAGTGGGCTGGAGGTCATCGACGCCATGCGGAGCCAGCTGGGCAAGGCCACTGCCCTGGCCATCATGGGTGAGGGCTGCTGGGTGGGGGCAGGGACGGGGGCAGAGAGGACGGGCTGGGCTGGGCTGGGCTGGGCTGGGGGTGGGGGTGGGGCCCTCCCCGGGGTCTCATCCCCTCCTGCCTACCCAGGGGACAAGCTGTGGTGGGCAGATCAGGTGTCAGAGAAGATGGGCACGTGCAACAAGGCTGACGGCTCAGAGTCCGTGGTCCTGCGGAACAGCACCACGCTGGTGATGCACATGAAGGTCTACGACGAGAGCATCCAGTTGGGTGAGACTGGGGCTGGGGCCACAGGCAGGGGCTGGGATACAGAGAGGAATCCCTGGGTAAGGAGGTGAATGGGAATGAGCACGGGTTAGACTCCACTCAGCACCCAAAGGGGCTCCTCTTTCTCATTCTCACAAAGGTAACCATATGTGCTGACAGCCACCCTGGTCACAGGAGCCAGGGGCCTCTGCCGGGACAAAAGACCTGGGTGGGGGTTGGGTGGTGACCCCCACAAGGTCCAGGGTGAAGGCAGTGACTGTCCTGTCCCCAGGCAGCGCAAGCCTGACACAGGTCCCGAGGAGGGCCACCTCAATCCTTTCTTTCTCTGTGCCTCCCACCTCCCCAGACCACGAGGGCACCAACCCCTGCAGTGTCAACAACGGTGACTGCTCCCAGCTCTGCCTGCCTACATCCGAGTCGACCCGCTCCTGCATGTGCACCGCCGGCTACAGCCTCCGGAGCGGCCAGCAAGCCTGCGAGGGTCAGTGCCCGGCACCGCCCAGGCCCCCAGCCCTGCCCCTCTTACCCTCCCGCCCCACCTGCGGCCTCTCACCCTGGGGACAGGGCTGGATTTATCACATATTATTAAGTGCCTCCTGGGTTAGGCGCTTAGTAAGCCCCCACCGTGTCGGGTGCTGCCGGGGAAGCCAGGGGGCAGAAGTCCCTGTCCCTGTGCCGCAGTCTTAACCAGAGAGGGGGCTCACCGGAGGGGAAACTGGACTGTGAGGCGGCTCTCCAGTGCCTGCAGGAGGGTTTTGGAGACAGAGATGTCGGCAGGCAGCGCCAGGGCCGGCTTCATGGAAGAGGGGTGCTGTGAGCTGGGTTCTGTAGGACAAGTAGGATTTGAGTGCGTGGGTCAAAGGAGAGAGGACAAGTGAGGCACGGGGTCCACAGCAAGAGGAGGATGTGTGCAGCGCCCCCGCCCCCCCCCCCGCGGCACCAAGCCCGAAGGGTGGGCAGAGTGTGTGGGGGGGAATCATAGGTGATGGGCTGTGGGCTAGGGCGGGCCTCCTGTGGGTTCTCAGTAAGGAGTGCCTGGAAAGTGGTGTTTGGGGCAGATTAACCTGGCGGCAGAGAGCCGGCTGGGTGGGGGAGGGAGAAACCGAGGCAGTTAGACCAGTTAGGAGGCTATTAGCGTGAGCCCAGTGTGAAGAGATGGGGCTTAGCAGCTGGGTTGAAGAGAAGGGGTGAGACTCAGACATTTCACAAGAACTTGCTGACTGATTTATGAATTTGCCCCAGGACAGCACTTCCCAAAGTGCGCTCTGGGAACCTCCCTCTTTGATGTGGGTAGATGTTACAGAAAGAAGCACTGGGTTGAACAAAGTTTAAGTGTTTTTTGCTGCAGAACTTCTCAGAGTCTTGAATATGCAGATCTGCACTGAGATATTTTCTCAAAAGAAAACTCTAATGTTTGGGGTTGCTCCAAACTCCCTTGACTTTTTTTCACGGAGGCTGAGAAACCAGAGCCTACTGGGGGATTCATTTGGGGCACACTGTACCCAGGGATAAAGGCAGTGGAGGATTCTGGCTCATGTTGATAGTGGCGCCTCGTAAGAAATGGGAAGAGAGGGGCACCTGGGTGGCTCAGTCGGTTAAGCGTCTGCCTTCAGCTCAGGTCATAGTCCTGGGGTCCTGGGACCGAGTCCCGAATCAGGCTCCCTGTTCAGCAGGGAGTCTGCTTCTCCCTGTCCCTCTGCCCCTCCCCCTGACTCATGCTCTCTCTCGCTCTCTGTCTCTCTCTCTCTCTCTCTCTCTCAAATGAGTAAATAATTTTTTAAAATCTTAAAAAAAAGAAGAAGAAGAAATGGGAAAACAGGATGAGACTGGCTCAGGAGTGAGGAATCAGGGATGTTGAGTTTTAGGTGTTTGAGAGAGGGTATGGATGGCACAGGCCCAACTGGGGAGGATGAAGAGCAACCCAAGATGGAAGTCTTCATTGAGGAGTCATCTAGTTCCGTTGTCTTGTCTGAACCTCCCCAGGTTCTCCCTAACAGCTTTTGAGGGCGCAGTTGCATTGAGTGAAGCAGGACTAAAGGGCCCCCTTCGGGAGAGAGAAATCCAGGTCTCTCCTGCCCTCTAGTGGGGGCTAGCAGTCTTGCAGGTTCTTCCCGAGAGAGGCTCTCCTTTCCCACCCCCCACACCCTATCAGCCAGGTGACCTCCCAGCCCAAGCTGCAGGCCTCAGGCTAAGGTGTGTGTATCTGTGTGTGGAGCGGGGAGGAGTGATGGCTGGGAGAAGATAACAAAAAGAAGCAGAGAACAATAGGTTTGAGAGTGACAGACCCCAAGCTTAAACGGGTGTCAGTGAGGCCCATGCCTGAGTGTCCTTGTGTTTCAGGTGTGGGTTCCTTTCTCCTGTACTCTGTGCATGAGGGAATCCGGGGAATCCCCTTGGATCCCAATGACAAGTCAGATGCCCTGGTCCCAGTGTCAGGGACGTCCCTGGCTGTCGGCATTGATTTCCATGCTGGTGAGTGATTTGGTGGCAGGAGGGAGTGGAACATTACCTTGGGGGTGGTGTGGGAGCCCAATGAGAGGCTGCCTGACCACAGCTGGAGGGGGAGACAACACAGCTACCCTCCCCCTCAGGCTCTGCCTTCCCTCCCAAGCCCCCCCCCCCCCAGCACTCACCTCCATTTTGACACCATTTGATTCTGACCCCCCCCCACTTTTCCCCCACCTTGTGGGACATCCTCATGTTGGCTCCTCTACCTCCAGAAAATGACACCATTTACTGGGTGGACATGGGCCTAAGCACTATTAGCCGGGCTAAGCGAGACCAGACATGGCGCGAGGATGTGGTGACCAATGGCATTGGCCGCGTGGAGGGCATCGCCGTGGACTGGATTGCAGGTGAGCCATGAGAGGGTCCTGGGTGGGCTGGGGGCCTCCAGGTGAGGCGGAGGCCTGGTGGGGGGCATGTGGGATCTCAGGAGCAGTCTGAGGAGAAGAAGTAAGCCAGAATAGATGGGGGAGCAGCAGGGATCTAGAGGCTGGAAAGGGACTAGGTACATGCGTTCCCACCCAATCCCCCTAATCTCCACCCACTCCCTCCTCAGGCAACATCTACTGGACCGACCAGGGCTTTGATGTCATCGAGGTCGCCCGGCTCAATGGCTCTTTCCGCTACGTGGTCATCTCCCAGGGTCTGGATAAGCCCCGGGCCATCACTGTCCACCCAGAGAAGGGGTGAGAAGCTGGACAGGCTGCCCACTTCCCAACCCTGGCTCGGGTCTGGCCTGGTCACTCTCCACAGCCCGCACTGACGAGACCCTCTCTCCTCCATGGTCTGGGGACTGACCCCCAACTTCTACCTCCTCCGCCCCACAGGTATCTGTTCTGGACTGAGTGGGGCCAGTATCCACGTATTGAGCGGTCTCGGCTAGATGGTACTGAGCGAGTCGTGCTGGTTAATGTCAGCATCAGCTGGCCCAATGGCATCTCGGTGGACTACCAGGTTTGGGTGCAGGCTTGGCCCTGGAGCCCACGGGATATCCGGACCCCATGCTCTGGGGGGGAGGCTCCCCTTACCCTATGCTCTGCTCCCCGTTGACTCTCCCAGTGAAGAGGCCCTATTCGGTGGGGAGATACGGACCCAGGGTAGTCATGGGGTCTTCTGGCCCAGCTCCCGACCCAGAGTGGGACTCCTGCCACCCCAGAGAGGGTAGGGGGGCCGTCACTCAGAAGCGAGGACTGAAGGCATGCCTAGAGGTTGTCAGATCGGCAGGTCAGAGGGCAGGGAGGATATGGAGGAAGAAAGAGAAAGACACGGGAGGCAGGAGTGAGTGGGACACGCCCTGTGGCCCAGGACACTGGGGCTGGCGGGGAGCACTGGGCATTGGAGGTGAGGTGGGTGCCTCTGGCCTATAGGATGGGAAGCTCTACTGGTGTGACGCCCGGACAGACAAGATTGAGCGGATCGACCTGGAGACGGGTGAGAACCGTGAGGTGGTTCTGTCCAGCAACAACATGGACATGTTCTCCGTGTCTGTGTTTGAGGATTTCATCTACTGGAGTGACAGGTGAGGGCTTCTGCCCTGGCCTTCTCCTCCACCATCCATTCCCGCCCTCCTGGCCTCCGTCAAGGCCCTGCTCACAGCCTAGCCCTTCCCTTCCCCCCAGGACTCACGCCAATGGCTCCATCAAACGTGGGAGTAAGGACAATGCTACAGAGTCTGTGCCCCTGAGAACGGGCATCGGTGTCCAGCTCAAAGACATCAAAGTCTTCAACCGGGACCGCCAGAAAGGTGAGGCTGGGGCCCTGGGCCAGGCAGGAGAGGCACACGGGGGGCCCCCTGGCCTGGGAGTGATCCCCTGGAGTGAGAGGGGCTGGGAGAGATGCGGGACCCACGGGGCACTTGGCAGCAGCCCCGGAGAGCCGAGAGTGGGGAAGAGAGGCTGAGGAGCTCTAGGACCGGTCCGGGAGCCGAGCGCAGGGGCCGGGAGGGTTGCCTGTGCTGAGGCCCCGTGGTGCCGCAGCCAGAGTCTCCACCGGCCGAGAGGTCGGAGGCACCAGCGAGCTACGCTCTGTGACCATCTCCTTCCCCGCGCCCTCCCGCAGGCACGAACGTGTGCGCGGTGGCCAACGGCGGGTGCCAGCAGCTGTGTCTGTACCGGGGCGGGGCGCAGCGGGCCTGTGCCTGTGCCCACGGGATGCTGGCTGAAGACGGGGCGTCGTGCCGCGAGTACGCCGGCTACCTGCTTTACTCAGAGCGCACCATCCTCAAGAGCATCCACCTGTCTGACGAGCGCAACCTCAACGCGCCCGTGCAGCCCTTCGAGGATCCTGAGCACATGAAGAATGTCATCGCTCTGGCCTTTGACTACCGAGCAGGCACCTCCCCGGGCACCCCCAACCGCATCTTCTTCAGCGACATCCACTTCGGGAACATCCAGCAGATCAACGACGATGGCTCGGAGAGGACCACCATTGTGGAGAGTGAGCCCAGACCCCGATCCTCCCCGGGAAGGGGAGGGTCGAGGGCTGTGGGGAGGACCGGCACCGCCTGAGGGGAGAAAAGCCCTCGGCCTGCCCAGCGTGCCCCAGATCTGAATCCCAGCTGTGACTGCATCCCTGACAATTCGCCAGCTAACCACACTGCACCCATTATAGTTACTTGAAAGTTTCTCCTCATTTGGAGTCAGAGTCGCCTCCCCTCTTCCTTCCCCCTCTGGCCCTAGTTTGCCCCCAGGTGGCACAGAATAAGCCAAAGCTCTGCTCTGTGTGGCCGGGACTCACGGCACAGGCTGCAGAGAGTCTGGGTTCAACCCCAGACACAGGATTTCAGGCACCTGGGCCAGTTGCCTCTGCTGTCCAAGCCTCAGATGTCTCATGTGCATAGAGAGAGAGGGTCACCTGAAGGGCAGGTGTGACAGCTTAGCTCAGCACAGGACATGTGTGCATGCTCCACAGAGAGTACTGAGAGCTAGAGATAGCATCCTAGAACAGCTGTTCGGCTCTTTGCAAAGCGCTCTTTTGTTCCGCTACGGTTTTCTCTTCTGGCTGGATAACCCGTGATCCTTTGACTCACTCCTTTGCTCATTCCTTCATCCATCCTGTCCACAAAGACCTGCCAGTCACGGAACTAGATGCTGGTATCCAGCGATGGTATGCATCTGTCCGTTGAACCTCCTCTGGACATGTCCCGCTCCACGCAGAACGCGCCTGTCTAAAAATGTGTCCAAAGCTAAACTAGATACTCTGCAACCGTAGCTTGATCAAGAGAGACTGGCAAGAACTGTCCCCTCCCTTCGGGCCATTGTTTAAGCTACAGTACTTCTAATGCTGCAGCCTTCTGGCAAGCGCAGCGTCATACAGCTAGAAGCCACGAAAACCCGAGGCTTTTTCTCTTGGGCTATGGTTCCACTAGTCATCGTGCACTTAATTCTTTAACCAGAGTTTAGGATGTTTACAAACAATCCGGTTCAGGTCTTGTTCAGTTGGAAGCTCCCAGTACAGCCCAAGTCGGGTGTGATTTACCAAAATCCATAAAGCCATTTCTACCCAGCTGTGGGGAGACGCAGGAAGAGGGGTCAGGGAGATGCACCATGGATCATTTGCGTAGAAAATAGGGAAGGATTGGGGGGGCTTGGGGGTGCCCAGGGCTGTGCTTCCACGTGCCCCCCAGCTCCCACACATCCCCATACAGCCCCAATATGCCAGAGGAGTGGGTGCTCCAGGCTGTCATCCCCCTTCGGCTCTGCTCCCTGGCCCCATCCCGACCCACGACTACTCCTCTCCCGTTGCAGATGTGGGCTCCGTGGAAGGCCTGGCCTATCACCGTGGCTGGGATACCCTCTACTGGACAAGCTACACAACATCCACCATCACCCGCCACACAGTCGACCAGACCCGCCCAGGGGCCTTCGAGCGTGAGACGGTCATTACCATGTCAGGAGACGACCACCCACGGGCCTTTGTGCTGGATGAGTGCCAGAAGTGAGCTGCTGGGTGCAGGGAGTGGGGAGCGGGGAGGGCTAGGCCACAGGGTGGCAGAAGCTGCCCCAGGCAGCCCCGGGTAGGGGTGTAGCGGCAGGAGAGGCTGACTGTCCCCCGAGATCAGCTACCTCCTTGCTTTGTGACCTTGGACCAGCTATATGAACTGTCTGAGCTTCAGTTTCCTCATCTGTAATATGACAATAATATTTCCGGTGCCTGAACCAAGGGGAGGATCAGGGGGACTCTGAAGGACAATTCTGGCTCAGTGATGAATTGATTCATTCATCAGAGAGCCATGGTCAAGGCACATAGTAGGTCCTCTGTGTTTCTGGCACGCGAAGCTTCAGGCAAAGGTTGTTCACTGAACACCTGCTGTATGGAAGCCTTCATCTGGGCCCATTTAAACCACCTCGCTGGGGCGAGAAACCATAGTGCTGCAGAGCCCCGTATAGGACGGTATGTGATGACCAAGAAGCATCCCAGAGGCCATGCTGTGGCCCTGGGCCTAGACGTGGGGAGGCCAGGGAGGGGCAGCCCAGACATAGGGCAATGCTTTGAGCAACCGCTGGAGGAGGGGGAGTGCTCTAGGCAGGGAAGGACTGTGAGGGGCCTACCCATGCCCGGTCAGGGAGTCCCCATGGGCAGGAGCAGGCATGCGGATGGCCCAGGAGGCTGGGATCAGGATGCAAGGGAGTCCAGAGCACGAGTCAGGAGGACTTGGGAGGAAATACCCCCGGGTCTCCACCTGCTCTGCTCTCCTGCAGGGCCAGCCCCCCCCTCCATTTCCAATGTATGGGCCTCTGGTGAACCACCCCCTCACCTTAGAAATCCTGGCCCACGTGAAAGCAAAACTGTTTTCCCCAGAACTCAGCAACCCTTGGAATATTTTCCCAAAGCTTTGCTAGGAAACTAAGGGACAAACAAAACCCCAAAACAGCTGCTTAGAAACGGGGAGTGTACCGAACCTAGATTCCTTACCCTGATGTCGCTCAAGTCCAGCCTCAGCCCGGCCTGCCTGGCCCTGCAGACGAGGACAAGGGCCCTCTCCCTGGTCTGCCTCACCCTGGCCTGCACATACATGGCTCAAGACAAAGATCCTCTCTTCCCTCTGTGACCCTTGGTGACTTTAGCTGCTTGGGCTGGCCCCAGGGCCTGTCGCTGATGGGCCTGGAGCCTCCATGAAGGGGTGGTGCTGCTGGGTACCCCTGCCTGCCTCCCACCCCCAATCCAGAGGTGATGGAGCACTGTGGCTTCTAGAAGCTCCCTCATGGCTGCCCACCAGGTTCCTTTGTTCTGAGCCCAGGGGATTCCATCATTCACTCAGCAAATGGCTTTTGAGAACCAACGATGTGCCGAGGAGCCAGGGGAGGATGAGATGGACCTTGGCTCTACCTCAGGCCTATTTGATGTTAATCATGAGGCTTCAGGGAGCTTTATGAGTGTGTAACAGGACGTGACCCAGCTGGATATCAAGGAACGCGTCCTCAAGGCGGCAGCACCTGAGCTGGGGTCTGGAGGATGACCCAGGTGAACTGAAGCCAGGGCAGGGTGCAGGAGAAAGAGCTGAACTCTCTGGGAGAGGCCCTCTCTTGGCCAGAAGGAGCGAGTGCTGGGGGGGCAGGCAGTGTGCACCCAGATGAAGGAGACAGGGACCTCCTGCTGAGCCTACCCTACAGCTGGCCCTCAGGAAAGCCCCCCCTCCCGGGCCTCCCCCACCCCCACCCCAGCCCCTTCCTGGGACATGGTTTTACCAAGCCTGGAAGCCTCAGCTGTGGGACATGTCCTTCTTCCACACGCAACAGTTTGTCACGGTAAAAGGAAAGCCACTTCCTACCACAGAGTCAACTGGGCCCTACCTGAGGGTATGGAAGTCCCTGGTTGGGGACCAACAACGCCAGGAGGCTGACTCTAGCAGCTGTGCCTGGGACACCCATTTTCTCCTATGGAGGCCAGAGAGAGATGGCACCATCCTCAATGGCATCATGCCACCATCCAAACTCCCATCCTGATTCCAGGAGCCATCCAGAACCGCCCCCAAGCTGCGGCTCAGACTCCAAATAAGCAAAAGCCTGAAATTATGGAGAGGGTGCTTTTCAAGAACTTCTTGAGGGTAGGATCTGTGTGTCCCTGGCACTGGCAGACACGAGACACTCACAAGGGTGTCTTGGATGCCGGGCGAAAAGCAGTTAAGAATAAAAGACTGGGAAATAGTCATATGACATCATTAGGTGAACATTAACTCTTAATCCTTCAACCATTCTACGAGGCAGGTAGTAGTATTATCCCCGCCTCATAGAGAAGGAAACTGAGGCACAGAGAAGTTAAGTCACTTGCTGAGGTTCCTCACTGGTAAGTGGCAGGGCTCCGATCGGAACCCAGAGCCTGCCTTACTTGGCTACACTGTCTCTCAGTAAAAGCAGATAGTCGTTTCCCAGACGCTGAGAAATACGTGTACACACGTACCCACAGAGACCCTGTGGCAGCTGCCCCCTCTGGGCGCCGGGGCTGTGTTGGCCTTGGTGGCTGTGAGGCTGCCTGGGGTGCTGGCGTCTGGGTCACACCCTGGCCGACCCTTGGGTTCTGGTCGATTCCTGGCCCTCGCCCGGGCCCTCCACGACAGACTCCCCGGCTTTGACTCCTGATCCCTGTGGCCTTCCCTTCCCCCAGCCTGATGTTCTGGACCAACTGGAACGAGCAGCACCCCAGCATCATGCGGGCAGCCCTGTCGGGAGCCAATGTCCTGACTCTCATCGAGAAGGACATCCGCACCCCCAACGGCCTGGCCATCGACCACCGTGCCGAGAAGCTCTACTTCTCCGACGCCACCCTGGACAAGATCGAGCGGTGCGAGTATGACGGCTCTCACCGCTATGTGAGTCTGGGGTCGCCGACGGAGCGGGGGGCTCGAGGTGGGCTGGGGTCAGGGGACGGCTGGTCAGCCAAGAAGGAGATGGCCCAGGCAGAAAGGGAGGCGCCCTGGTGGGATGATTCTGGAGGAGAATGAGGCACAAACATTGCCACTTAGCTGTGTGGCCGCGTGCGGCCCTCATCCTGTGCAGGCTCGGCTTCCTCGTCGGTTCAGTGTGGAAACGGCAAGATGCGTCTGTGGGTCCTTCCCCTTCCAGACCGTGTCCGGGGACCCTCGCCCCTGGGGCCAGCTGCAGTGGGGTGGACTTGGGGAGAGGCCCAAGCCTGCCCGTGATGGGCCCCGTGCTGTTGCCACAGGTGATCCTGAAGTCGGAGCCAGTCCACCCCTTCGGGCTGGCTGTGTATGGGGAGCACATCTTCTGGACCGACTGGGTGCGGCGAGCCGTGCAGCGGGCCAACAAGTACGTGGGCAGTGACATGAAGCTGCTGCGCGTGGACATCCCCCAGCAGCCCATGGGCATCATCGCCGTGGCCAATGACACCAACAGCTGTGAGTGGGGCCACTGCCACCAGCCTTGCTCTCCTGCCCATGGTGCCAGCACGTACACACACACACACATGCACGCACACACACACGCACACACGCACTACACCCTGGTCTTGTTCTCCCAGAGCCTCCATGTGCAGACATACACTTGTACACACCTTCACCCCCAAGAAACTCCAAAATGCCTAATGCTCCTCTACTCCAGCTCCCTCAAGACATCTTTGCGCGCGCACGCACACACACGTACGCACATTCACACTACCCACCACTGGTCTCACCTGAATCCTTGGACACCCCAGCACATGCCCTAGTCCTTCTCCCACCCAGAACCACATGTGTCCCCAGAGCTGATCACACACATCCCAGGCTCTGCCTACCCCGTGCTCTGCGTGCACGTGTGCGTGTACATGCATGTGCACAGAGACACTCCCACCCTGGATCTGCCTTGCCCAGTGGCCCCCACCCAGATCCGTAGCTTTCCCAGGACTCTCACACATACTCCTGGGCCCCACCACGATGCTCCTTAGACTTGAATCTCCCCAAGCACACAACGAAGCCCACATCATCCCCCTAAGAGCACCCCCCCTCCACCCCAGGCCCACCCCAAACACTCCCCCTGGCCCTCCCATAGCACCTTTCGTGCTCCCCCAGCCGGGTGCCGCTGTGCCAGGGCTGGGGCTAGGAAGCTCCGTGAAGCTGTGTGAGTGGGTGTGGGCATCCCGTGTGTGCACAGCCGGGGACACTCCTAGCCCATTGTCGTCCGTCCCTGTTCCAGGCGAGCTCTCCCCTTGTCGCGTCAACAATGGGGGCTGCCAGGACCTGTGTCTGCTCACTCACCAAGGCCATGTCAACTGCTCTTGCCGAGGGGGCCGCATCCTCCAAGAGGACCTCACCTGCCGCGGTGAGAGACGGGGGACACTGGTGGGGGACCCTGGGCACACGCTGGGGACCATCGCCTCCCAGACTCCAACAGCCCGGCCCCCCGAATAGTTTTACCAAGGAGAAACTGAGGATGACCTGAGTTCCGGGGGGCAGAGGGGTAGAGGCATTTGAGGCCCCAGGGCCCAGGCTCATGAGGCTCTCTCCACGCCCCCTCCAGCCGTGAACTCCTCCTGCCGGGCACAAGATGAGTTCGACTGTGCCAACGGCGAATGCATCAACTTCAGCCTGACTTGTGATGGTGTCTCCCACTGCAAGGACAAGTCTGACGAGAAGCCATCCTACTGCAGTAAGGCGCCCCCGCAGCCTCAGCGCCCCGCCTTCCTCCCTTCCCCCTGGCCTCCAGGCCCCCCAGCCTCTGCCTCCGGCAGGGCCCAGTGTGGGAGTGAGGGGAGCAAAACCTCCATGACCCACTCCGTGGCTGAGGAGTCTGGGGAGGTCGTGAAGGGCAGAAGCACCGCTAACCCTGGGCCAGACCCAGAGCAGGGCTGAGCAGGTTGTCAAGGGAACAGACGAGCGAGGTCCCATCGGAGGCAGCGCCTCCCCCGGAGCTGCTGCTGACTGGTGGCCCGCTCCCCCGCTCCCCTCCGCAGACTCACGCCGCTGCAAGAAGACCTTCCGCCAGTGCAACAACGGGCGCTGTGTGTCCAACATGCTCTGGTGCAACGGGGCGGACGACTGCGGGGACGGCTCCGACGAGATTCCCTGCAACAGTGAGTGGGACCCCGCTTCCGCCCCCCCCACCTCCCCAGGCCCCATGGGGTCTGCTTCAGCGCGCTCTGCGGGGGTGCCTGGGGTCTCCTGGTCCCCACGGCGGGGGGGGGGGGCTCTGGCCTGATGATCTTGGGGTGGGTGCTGTTCTAGAGACGGCCTGCGGCGTGGGCGAGTTCCGCTGCCGGGACGGCACCTGCATTGGGAACTCCAGCCGCTGCAACCAGTTTGTGGACTGCGAGGACGCCTCTGACGAGATGAACTGCAGTGAGTGACACCAGTCCCCGGTGCCTCCTAGTCCTGCTCCCTCGCCTCCTGCCTGGCCTGCTCGCTTGGCGGCCTCGGTCCCCTCACAGCCTGTGTGCTCCTGCCCCGACGCCAGGCCTGAGCTCCGGGGTGGCGTGAGTAGAAGGGGCGGTCAGCATCTCCTCCCCTGAAGGGTACCAGGCCACTGTCTAAAACACCAAGGGCAGCTCTGGGGGAGGGAGTGTGGAAGGAACCGGGTGTCACCCGCATCCCTGCCCCCACCAGGCGCCACCGACTGCAGCAGCTACTTCCGCCTGGGCGTGAAAGGTGTGCGCTTCCAGCCCTGCGAGCGGACCTCCCTCTGCTACGCCCCTAGCTGGGTGTGTGACGGTGCCAACGACTGCGGGGACTACAGCGACGAGCGCGACTGCCCAGGTCCCTCCTCGGGCCGGGTGTGCGGCGGTCAGCGGGCCCTCCAGGGCGCCAGTGCCCTCACGCCTCCCTCTCCCCCCAGGAGTGAAGCGCCCCAGATGCCCCCTGAATTACTTCGCCTGCCCCAGCGGGCGCTGCATCCCCATGAGCTGGACGTGTGACAAGGAGGACGACTGTGAACACGGCGAGGATGAGACCCACTGCAGTGAGTGCCCCACTGCAGCGCCCACCCACCATGGCCACGGAGTCCCAGTCCATGCCCCACCTTTCAGTTCCCTCCCAGGAAGTGTCCCCTTGGGAGAAGGGCACCCAGGGCCCCCCTGTCTAGCTCATGCTGAGCCCCCACAAAGGGATGCCTTGGGTCTCTCCTGTCCGTCCTCCACCTGCCTGCCCGGCAGAGTGACCTGCCATCCCCTCCCCCATCTCACTTTGGTTTCCAACCGCCCCAGACAAGTTCTGCTCGGAGGCCCAGTTTGAGTGCCAGAACCATCGCTGCATCTCCAAGCAGTGGCTGTGTGATGGCAGTGACGACTGCGGGGACGGCTCGGACGAGGCAGCTCACTGCGGTGAGGGGTGGCTGTGGTCAGCTCAGGGAGGGGCTCCTGAGGGACAGACGCCCCCACCCCACCCACCCACCCACACACCCTCCTACAGGAGGGGCGGCATGAGCGTGGGGATGTCACGCTGACTGCCCAGCCCGCTGTGCCTGCTCCTGAATCTCTTGGCGGCTCTCTGTCCCCCCAACAGAAGGCAAGACATGCGGCCCCTCCTCCTTCTCCTGCCCCGGCACCCACGTGTGTGTCCCCGAGCGCTGGCTCTGTGACGGTGACAAGGACTGTGCGGACGGTGCTGATGAGAGCATCACAGCTGGCTGCTGTGAGTGGCGGGGGGGTGGTGTGAGGAGTGGGGTGGGTGGCAGGTGGCCACAGCCTCACTCTACAGAAGGGGAAACTGAGGCCAAGGAGAGGCGGTGCTTCAGCCGGGGTCGCTCAGGTGGTTAGTGGCAGAGCCCTGTCTACAACCCAGATGGCTGTCTGTGCACTCGGACCCCACGAAGGTCCCGGGGACAGGCAGCGGCTGGTCAGGTGGGGGCTGAGGGGCCACGTCCGCCCGTCTCCACCCACAGTGTACAACAGCACCTGCGACGACCGCGAGTTCATGTGCCAGAATCGCCAGTGCATCCCCAAGCACTTCGTGTGCGACCACGACCGGGACTGCGCGGACGGCTCCGACGAGTCCCCCGAGTGTGGTGAGGGTGCTGGGCCTCCGGCGGGTGGGCCGGCCTGTGGGGGGTGGGGGGCCCGAGTGGCGGTGGCAGCAGGGGCGTGCCCTGCCCTCCCTGCACCTGGGCCCCGCCGGAGCCTCCAGCCTCACCCCCTCACCCCGCCCCTCCGCCCCCAGAGTACCCGACCTGTGGCCCCAACGAGTTCCGCTGCGCCAACGGGCGCTGTCTGAGCTCCCGCCAGTGGGCGTGCGATGGTGAAAACGACTGCCACGACCAGAGCGACGAGGCCCCCAAGAACCCGCACTGCAGCAGCTCAGGTGGGCCCAAAGCCCGGCCCCTCCCCAGCTTCACCCCCCCATCCCCGCAGCCCCCCTCCCCCCGCTGACCTGCCCCTCCCCCCCCAGAGCACAAGTGCAACGCCTCCTCGCAGTTCCTGTGCAGCAGCGGGCGCTGTGTGGCCGAGGCTCTGCTCTGCAACGGGCAGGACGACTGCGGGGACGGCTCGGACGAGCGCGGCTGCCACGTCAACGAGTGTCTCAGCCGCAAGCTCAGTGGCTGCAGCCAGGACTGCGAGGACCTCAAGATTGGCTTCAAGGTGTGCCCCACCCCGGAGTGGGAGCTCCCACACCCCCAAGGCCGGCAGGAGCTCCGTTCCCCACCCCCTATTCATTCATTTGCTGGCTCATTCGTTCGTTCGTTCACCGAGGGCGCATTGGGCACCTAGGCTGCCGGGCAGTGTTCCAGGCGCCGAGGCCCCGGTGGGGAACAGAAGCGAAGCCTGTGCTTGGTGGCCTCCCTCTCTTTGGACGGTAGAGCCAGCAAGGGCTGCGGGAGAAGGAGGGATGTGCAGATGTCAGGGGGCCGCCAGAGGTAGGGGTACCCAGCTCAAGGGCGAGGCCCGACGGGAGCACCGAATCTGGGAGTTTTCACCGTAGAGACAGCATTTAAATCCGTGAGCCCAGAGAAGTTCCCCAAGGGAGTGGGTGTAGATGGAAAAGAGGGGAGGCCCAAGGCCTGAGCCCTGTGCTCAGCCACACCAAGGCCGGTGGGGGGTGGTTTGTGAGGGCGGCCGGCAGAGGAGCCTGAGAAGGGGCAGCGGCTGGGGTGGGAGAGCAGCCAAGTGAAGAAAGCCTCGGAGGAGGAGCATGATCAGCTCCGTCAGATAGTGCTCACGGGCCACATAAGATGAGGCCTAAGCGTCATCCTCTGGGGATAGAAGCACGGTGGTCATGGGTCACCACCGCGTGAGAGCCAGACTGCTGGCATGGGGCAGCTCAGTCCGTGCTTGCTGCCTGCCCACCCTGCCAGCCTCGGTTTCCCCAGCAGAGCCAGCCGCCCCGGGGTGGAGGGAGCCGGAGCGCCAGTCTCCAGGGGCGGGGTGGGGGAGGGGAGGCCCAGACCCCTGCGCATGCCCAGCGCAAGGCTCCCTGTGCCCGCAGTGCCGCTGCCGCCCCGGCTTCCGCCTGAAGGACGACGGCCGGACGTGCGCTGACGTGGATGAGTGCAGCTCCACGTTCCCCTGCAGTCAGCGCTGCATCAACACACACGGCAGCTACAAGTGCCTGTGCGTGGAGGGCTACGCCCCCCGCGGTGGCGACCCCCACAGCTGCAAAGCCGTGACTGGTGAGACGGGCACCCGGAGGGCAGCCGACGGCTCGCACAGCTGGGGGCCGGGGGTGCTGGCACGTGCCGCAGCTGAGCCGGGCTGAGCCAGGATGCTCTCTCTCCAGATGAGGAGCCGTTCCTGATCTTTGCCAACCGGTACTACCTACGCAAGCTCAACCTGGATGGCTCCAACTACACGCTGCTTAAGCAGGTGCCGGGCCTGGCCCTCCTCACCCCACCTGTCTCCCCAGGCCCAGAGCTAGTACCCTGCCCTGTACAGCCCCCGCATCCTCCCCACTTGGGCCCATGTTCGTCACCCCTACTGACTTCTCCAGCCACCCGTGTCCTGATCCTGTGGTCCTCCTTCTCCCCCACCCCCCATATCCAGGGCCTGAACAATGCCGTCGCCTTGGACTTCGACTACCGAGAGCAGATGATTTACTGGACGGACGTGACGACCCAGGGCAGCATGATCCGAAGAATGCACCTTAACGGGAGTAACGTGCAGGTGATGCCCGGGTCACTGCACAGCTCTGCTTGTCCTGGCTTCTCCCTCCCCTCCAAGCTCAGAGAGTGAGGTCTGGGAGATTCCTCCTGCTCTTTTCCTAGTCATCGGTAGCTTTCCCCTTAGGGCTGGCCTCTCTTAAATGCACACCCCAGATACTATAGGGCTTGGGGTGCGGTCTCTCTCACCTGGAGACCCCTGCCCTAGAGCCTCCGCTGACACCAGGCCCAGCGCTGGGCCTTTTCCATCCGTTGTCCTCCCTGCCAAGCTGGAGGACAGAGCTCCGCTTCACTTCACACCTGGGGGAAGCTGGGCCCCAGAAAGACTGAGGGTCCCGCCCCAGGTCACCCAGAGCTCTTCCTTCCCTGCCCCTGCCCACAGGTGCTGCATCGGACAGGCCTCAGCAACCCGGACGGACTGGCTGTGGACTGGGTGGGCGGCAACCTGTACTGGTGTGACAAAGGCCGGGACACCATCGAGGTGTCCAAGCTCAACGGGGCCTACCGGACAGTGCTGGTCAGCTCTGGCCTCCGTGAGCCCAGGGCTCTGGTGGTGGATGTCCAGAATGGGTACGTGGGTGAAGAGGGTTGGGGGAGCCCCTGAAAGCCAGCAGTGTGCTCAGGCATCCAGGCCCAGCCTCCCTGTGGGCTCCCAGTGGGACCAGTCACAGGATCTCTTAGGGCTCACTGCCTGCCCACCTGCCAGGTACCTGTACTGGACAGACTGGGGTGACCACTCACTGATCGGCCGGATAGGCATGGATGGGTCTGGCCGCAGTGTCATCGTGGACACCAAGATCACATGGCCCAACGGCCTGACACTGGACTACGTCACCGAGCGCATCTACTGGGCTGATGCCCGCGAGGACTACATTGAGTTTGCCAGCCTGGACGGCTCTAATCGCCATGTCGGTCAGTGAGGCTGCCTGCGCACAGCAGACCTGGGGGCTGGGGGTCTGAGGCTCCGGAGGATCAGGCCACTGGGGCAAGAGCATAGGATTAAAAGTCAGAGGGCATGGTCTGAGGACACCACCCACCAGGGGTATGGGGGGTCCAGAACATCTCAGCTTACAGCCTTGGACAAGCCCAGACATGAGGCCACCATCTGCAACCTCGGGAAGGAGAAAGAGAGGTCCCTTCTTATGCACAGCTCGGGGGGCTCTGAGAAAGGTGAGGATGGGAGGCCTGAGGGTGGGGTACTTTGGCACAGGGAATCATAAAATATTACGGAGTAGGAACCTGTTGTCAGAGGCCCAAGTTCGAGTTCCAAGTCTGCCACTTATTAACTGCACGACCTTGGGAAGCCATTTAACCATCCGGAAGCAGGGCAAGCGCCCACCTCAAGGGGTTGTTGTGGGGTTAAGGGCGTCCAGTAGGGAAGGTGCTGACCGGCTGCCGGGCCTATTCCCTCCCCGGTCTGCAGTGCTGAGCCAGGACATCCCACACATCTTCGCACTGACCCTGTTTGAGGACTATGTCTACTGGACCGACTGGGAGACCAAGTCCATCAACCGAGCCCACAAGACCACGGGCACCAACAAGACACTCCTCATCAGCACCCTGCACCGGCCCATGGACCTGCATGTCTTCCACGCCTTGCGCCAGCCAGATGGTGAGTAGCCGAGTGGGGGGGAGCAGATGAAGGGTGAGCCTGGTACCAGGGGCCCCTGTGGGAGGATGGGGCCCAGCAGGACTGGTTGCAGCCCGCCCCTTCTCCAGCATTGCCTGAGACGTGCTTGCCAGACACTGGGAGATTAGGGGGCCTGTAGACAGGCCAAGATCTGGCTTTCAGGAGTTACAGCCCAGCCCGGGGCCAGCCGCGGAGTCTCGTAGCAGCAAGCCCCTGAGGGTGCGGACCACCGAGGTGGGACCCCAAAGGCAGGCAGGCCGTAGCTGAGGGCGGGCCCAGGGGAGGCAGTGTACGAGGCTTCAGGGCTGGCCTGATCCTGGGACCTCAAGAAGAGTCCTCTCCTTTCTCTGGCTTCAGCCTCCTCCTAAGCGAGTAGGATTTGGATCCGTCCTACCTCTGCCAGGATAGAGTGGGCTAGGCAGCCTTCAGAAGACCAGAAAGTGTGGCACCAGGGAGTGCCGGCTTCACTCTGCCGGAGGCCCGTGGCTCAGGGAGCCTGGCCCATACACTGGGCCCAGTCGGCTGCGCTTTAGCCACTTTCTCTCCGGCAGTGCCCAATCACCCCTGCAAGGTCAACAATGGTGGCTGCAGCAACCTGTGCCTCCTGTCCCCCGGGGGGGGCCACAAATGTGCCTGTCCCACCAACTTCTACCTGGGCAGTGATGGGCGCACCTGTGTGTCCAACTGCACAGCAAGCCAGGTGAGGCTCTTCCCCCTGAGCCCCATTCACCAATGCCTCGCTCCCCCAACCCCCCACACCAGTACCCCCACTCCTCCTCAGACCCCAACACCCGCTCTAATGTCCTCACGCCATCTGGTTTTTCCACGCTAACGCCCCCACATTTCTTGCCTACCTCTTGTCTCCCCACAGCAATACTTTTATACCTGTCACCTCACACAAACACTCCCACACCCTAACCCTGGCCCTCCCTCCCCAGTACCCCCCACGCTGACCCCCCCACGGATACCCCATCACCTGGCCTTCCTGCACTCCTCACATCCCAACCTTCCATCCAGCTCAGCGCCCCCACAAAATACCCTGACCCTCCCGCTTCTTTGAAACATCCCAGCCCCTCAAAAGAAATCCTCCCAAGTTCCCCAGACCCCCACCAACCCCTCTTGCCCCCACCTGCCCTCCAGTTTGTGTGCAAGAACGACAAGTGCATCCCCTTCTGGTGGAAGTGTGACACGGAGGACGATTGTGGGGACCACTCAGACGAGCCCCCGGACTGTCGTAAGTGCCCAGAGCAGGGGTGGCAAGAGGGTCCTGGCTGGCGGCAGCCTGACTCCCGAGGCTCTAAGTGGCCATGCCCAGCCCCAGCCCTTCTGACTCTGAGGCTCCCCTCCCGGCAGCCGAGTTCAAGTGCCGCCCGGGACAGTTCCAGTGCTCAACGGGCATCTGCACCAACCCTGCCTTCATCTGTGATGGGGACAATGACTGCCAGGACAACAGTGACGAGGCCAACTGCGGTAAAGGGCTGCCCAGCCACCGGCTGCCCTTCTTCCCCCCCCCTTCTCCCTCCCTGGGATTTGGAGGTTTCATACTACACTCCAAGGGCAAGGAAGCTCGGCCCACAACAGCCTCCTCTCCAGGCTGGACTCCTGCTACTCTGGGCCCTGAAGCCAAAGGCTCACTCCCGAGGGGGTGGGGCATCCCTTCCCTGCCCCCGAATCCTCTGCCCTCCATTAGTTACCCTCCCCTCCTTCCCACCTCCCACAGATATCCACGTCTGCCTGCCCAGTCAGTTCAAGTGCACCAACACCAACCGCTGTATTCCCGGCATCTTCCGCTGCAACGGGCAAGACAACTGTGGGGACGGGGAGGACGAGAGGGACTGCCGTGAGTGCCCGGAACTGTGGGCGGGGAGCGGGCTGGTGGGCAGACAGGCACAAGAACACAGTCCACAGTGAGATCTACCCACCGCTTCTTCCAGGGGCCGCGCCGCTCTCCAGGAACGTTATTAGATGGGCAACATAAATTATATTGGGTGTGACTTGGCTTGTTCATGAAATCATCATGCTCGGCATAGAGATGTGCAGACCAAAAGCACCCAAACTGGAGCTAAATGGTCCCTTTCTCCTAAGAAATTGCTGGCAGGACCAGGGCCAGAGCTTGGAAGAGGGAGAAGGTGGTGATCTTGAGCTGTGGTGCAGGTGGAACGGGCAGGTCCTCACTCTCTCCCCCACTCTGCAGCCGAAGTGACCTGTGCCCCCAACCAGTTCCAGTGCTCCATCACCAAGCGCTGCATCCCCCGAGTCTGGGTCTGTGACCGGGACAACGACTGTGTGGACGGCAGCGATGAGCCCGCCAATTGCAGTGAGTGGCCTGGTGCCCCTGGATCCCACCTGCCCTCCGTAGTGTCGGCTGCTCCCGCGCCCCCCCCCACTCCTGCGAGGAGCCTCCCCCTCACCACCGGCCGCCCCTTGCAGCCCAGATGACCTGCGGAGTGGATGAGTTCCGCTGCAAGGACTCGGGCCGCTGCATCCCGGCGCGCTGGAAGTGTGACGGAGAGGACGACTGTGGGGACGGCTCCGACGAGCCCAAGGAAGAGTGTGGTGAGCCTCCCCGTCCCCACTCTCAGGTGAAGGCGTCCAGCTGGCCTCCCGTGCCCACCACCTCCCGTCTGATTCCTCGTCCCCGCCCCCACCGGCCCCTCAGGAGCACACACCTGTGTGGAATCTTCTCTGCCCACCCCACACAGGGGGCTCTGTCGTCCCCGCCCCAGGGCAGCTCCTCTCACTCGTGCCCCTCCCGCCTCATAACCTCCTTGCGGACCCCGCATCTCAACCAGAGCGCTGCGTGGCCTCCCCCTTGCCTCCCTCGATCCCACTCCTGGCCATCCTGCCGTGCCTGTCCGAAACCCTCATACCTGCCCCCGCTCCGTCCCTGACGGCCCCGACGTTTGCCCCCCAATCTTGCCTCCCCTAGACGAGCGTACCTGCGAGCCCTACCAGTTCCGCTGCAAGAACAACCGTTGCGTGCCAGGTCGCTGGCAGTGCGATTATGACAACGACTGTGGGGACAACTCGGATGAGGAGAGCTGCAGTATGTGCCCTCCCACCCCCGCCCCGGCCCGCAGGCTCCCCGCACCCAGACACCTGGGGCCCCTCCCCTCTCAGCACCCCTGTCCCCGCCAGACCGCAGCGGGGGCAGGCGGCCACCTCCCAGGACTGGGGGTCAGGTGCCGCCTCCCTGCTCACCCCACCCACCCCGCTCCATGTCGTGTATTTGAGTCTGTGCCATTTCACCTCATCTCATGTTTCTCTCCATTTTCACACTGTCCTCTCGGGGTTGCAGAGGTAGGTATCTCCGATGTGCCCGTGCTCCCACCACACCCCCCGCCACTGCCCCAGAGCCCACCCGTCCCTGTGCTGTGCCTCAGCCCATCAGCCTGTACTGGCCTCTCCCTAAACCCTGGTGCTTGTCTCAGTGGTCTTGTCCCTCTCCTGTTCCCCTCGATCCCCCCGCACACAGTCTGTCCTGAGGGCAGAGCCAGGGACCCATGCCCTCTCTCGTGTGGCTGGCCCAGAGGGGTAAGTGTGAGCCCCTGCTGGACCCAGCTAATCCCGTGAGGGCAGCCAGTTGGCTCGCTCGCCATTGGCTGAGCATCTTGGTCATTATGCCAGTCACCTGTGGCTCTCAGGGACACAGGGATGGGTGGTATCGCTCTGCCAAGGGCTGGAGAAACCCCGAGGGCTGAGTCCCTGTGCCCACCCTCCTGGGGCCTGTCTCTCCCCTGTCCTTCTCCAGCCCCTCGGCCCTGCTCCGAGAGTGAGTTCTCCTGTGCCAACGGCCGCTGCATCGCTGGGCGCTGGAAATGCGATGGGGACCATGACTGCGCAGATGGCTCCGACGAGGTGGGGAGGGGGACCAGCGGAGGGAGGGGTGGCCTCCGGAGGATCGGGGCGGGACTGCAGGGGTGCCCCGATCTGACCGGGATGCC
This sequence comes from Phoca vitulina, assembly GCF_004348235.1. Classification (NCBI taxonomy): domain Eukaryota; kingdom Metazoa; phylum Chordata; class Mammalia; order Carnivora; family Phocidae; genus Phoca; species Phoca vitulina. The sequence continues at coordinate 14,756,981 of NW_022589726.1, read as the reverse complement.
CGCTCCTGTGCCCACAGAAAGACTGCACTCCCCGTTGTGACATGGACCAGTTCCAGTGCAAGAGCGGCCACTGCATCCCCCTGCGCTGGCGCTGTGATGCGGATGCCGACTGCATGGACGGCAGCGACGAGGAGGCCTGCGGCACTGGCGGTGAGCCCCTCCCGCCGCCCCCGCGCAGCCCAGTCACCGTGCCTTCTCTCCTGCAGTCACTGCTCAGGCAAAAAATCGTTCTTAAGCACCTATCGGGTGCCAGGCGCTGTCCCAGGCATCGGGGATAGAGCAGTGGACGAGACCCAGGGCCTCAGGCTACATTTCTGTGCGGGTTGTGCCCTCCACAGCAGCACTTAGTCAGGGGGCCAGCTGGACCCAAATCCTGCAGAAACCCATTGGCTGTGTCCATCCAGGCTCCACACGAGTTCCCACAGGGCAGTCCCCGCTCACTTTCCTTTCCCTTTCCCGGGGCAAGGAAGAAGCCCCTGCCCCTGGCTGACCTGCCTGGGCTCAGTGGCCCAAGGCCACATGGTGAAGCTTGCATAAGAGAAGTCTGGGGCTTGGAGCAGAGATTCCCCACCCCCACCCCCACACCGACAGGGAGGGCAGACGCTCTGGCTCTGCCCTGGTGGGCTAGGTCTCCTGACTCCCAGCCCAGTGCTCCTCCTTTGTGCCTGCCATTGAACTAGGGTAGGCCCCGATGCCCTGCCACAGCCAGCAGAGAAAGAGGGCCCCCTGGACCTCTCTGTACATGCTTCCCCAAAAAGGCCTCTTCTCCCCTAAATAACCAGAGGAGGCCATTCTGCTCAGCTGCAGGGCTGGTATAAAATTAGGAGGCCTGGGTTCGTTCTGGCTGGACCACTGCTTGCCTGGTGATCCCTCTGGGCCTCCACCTGTGGGGGGGGGGGCAAGATCCTGCCGCCAGCAGCCAGCCTGGGGCTCAGGGCTCACTGTGGGCTCTTTGCGGTCCGCCGGTGCCCAGTGCGGACCTGCCCCCTGGACGAGTTCCAGTGCAACAACACTCTGTGCAAGCCGCTGGCATGGAAGTGCGACGGCGAGGACGACTGCGGGGACAACTCCGACGAAAACCCGGAGGAGTGCGGTGAGGCGGGGGGCGGGGCCCGGGGGCGGGGGCGGGGCTCTCACACCGCGCGGGGCTCCAGCGCCGCCTCCCAGGCTGATTCTGGCTCCGTGCGCTCCCACCGCTGCAGCCCGGTTCGTGTGCCCTCCTAACCGGCCCTTCCGTTGCAAGAACGACCGCGTCTGCCTGTGGATCGGGCGCCAGTGCGACGGCACCGACAACTGTGGGGATGGGACTGATGAGGAAGACTGTGGTGAGCAGGGAGCCAGTGGAAGGAGCCTGGCGCCGGTGGGCGCGCGCTGCGCCCTAGTTTGGGTGCTGCCCAGGGGCTGGGGGGTGGGCCGAGTGCGAACTGCGCCTGGGGAGGGGGAGGAGCCAAGGCCGGGAGCCCGGGGGCACTTCCTTGGGAGAGAGAAGCCCCGGGAGAAAGCCCGGGAGGCTTCCTGGCGCCTAGGTCTTGAGGTGGAGCTTGGGACTCTGAATGTTTAGGCAGCAACCCCCCCGAAGCTTGACAGACAGCCACAGGGGGTCCCTGCGGCAGGAGGCCGTGGGGTGGCGAATAGTCAGATCTGAAGCCCCCGCCCTCCCCAGAGCCCCCCACGGCCCAGACCCCCCACTGCAAAGACAAGAAGGAGTTCCTGTGCCGGAACCAGCGCTGCCTGTCCTCCTCGCTGCGCTGCAACATGCTGGACGACTGCGGGGACGGCTCGGACGAGGAGGACTGCAGCATCGGTAAGCCCCGCGCTGGGCTGCGGGGCGGGGGTGGGGGGGGCGCCGCGGGGGCAGAGAACCGAGGCCCCGGCCCAGGGCGGCTCAGGGCAGGGGACCCGCTCTGTCCCCCGCAGACCCCAAGCTGACCAGCTGCGCCACCAACGCCAGCATCTGCGGGGATGAGGCCCGCTGCGTGCGCACCGAGAAAGCCGCCTACTGCGCCTGCCGCTCGGGCTTCCACACCGTGCCAGGCCAGCCCGGATGCCAGGGTAGGAAGGCGGGACTCGGAGGGGGCGGGCAGACACCCAGACTCTCCATGACCCTCCCACCCCCGTGTAACCCCCAGACATCAACGAGTGCCTGCGCTTCGGCACCTGCTCGCAGCTCTGCAACAACACCAAGGGTGGCCACCTCTGCAGCTGCGCGCGCAACTTCATGAAGACGCACAACACCTGCAAGGCCGAAGGTACCGCCCCCAGCCCGCAGGGGACAGGAGTGGGTGGGGCTAGCAACACCTGGATGTAAACCAGGGCTGACATGTGGGAGGGGACGCTTCCCTCCCCGCACTGTGCCAAAGCACAGAACCCCAGACCCACAGGCCCGCTGCCGGGTAGAGGGTGCTGGTTTGGGGGTTGGCTCATCTGAGGAAGTTTGGGGTGGGGGCAGCACACCTATATCCCACATGTGCCTCCTCGCCCACCACGCCCTGGAGGAGAGCACACAGGCACGCATCACCACACAGTCACGTGTACCCCATTTGCTTTTTGTTTTCAGCTTTAGCGGAGTGTAATTGACAATATTGTCAGATATTTAATGTGTACAGGTGATGATTTGATATATGTACACCTTGTGAAAAGTTTCCTTTCATTGAATTAACACACCATCATCTCATATCTACTTTCTTGGGGGGCAATGAGAACACGTAAGTTGTACTTCTCCATGTCTTTTGGCGCACACCTGCACCTGCCTGAGTACAGAGAGCCCCACCCAGCCGCGCACACACCCCCGTACCCGTGAAGGCATGTGTATACACACAGTCCCACCATGGGCACCCACAAGCACATATCACACGGCGTGCGGCAGAGTGTGGTGATGCCAGCCGGAAACTATGGGGAGGCAGAAGTCCCTGGGGCTGGAGAGGCCCAGAAGGCTTTCTAGAGTGGCAGGTCATACCAGATTAGCTTAGGGAAGAAGAGGAGGAAGCCCATCCCAGCAGCAGGCCCGGCATCCCCCAGCCTGGCCTCCTGCCTCTGCCTTTTCCCTCACCCAACACCTGGCCTCTTGCCCGTCCAGGCTCTGAGTATCAGGTCCTCTACATCGCCGACGACAATGAGATCCGCAGCCTGTTCCCCAGTCACCCCCATTCGGCTTACGAGCAGGCCTTCCAGGGTGACGAGAGTGTCCGTATCGATGCCATGGATGTCCATGTCAAGGCCGGCCGTGTCTATTGGACCAACTGGCACACGGGCACCATCTCCTACCGCAGCCTGCCACCTGCCGCACCTCCCACCACTTCCAACCGCCACCGGCGACAGATTGACCGGGGTGTCACCCACCTCAATGTGAGCACCCCACCTGGGATGGGATCCGCACAGATTAGATGGGAAGACTGCAAAGAGCAGATGGTTCAGAGCAGAGTTTGAAAGGGCCAGTGGAAGGGGGCAAAGGGTGAGACTGGTGGGCAGGGCAGGCAGGATCGTGTTGTGGGCACGATGACAGGTGGGCAGAGCCATGCCAGTTGTCGGTAGTTGGCTCTACCACCTCGCAGCCCAAGGTGGCAGGGCACAGGGGGCACACTGGCCTTGAGCCTCAGAGCCACATTCAGCTCCTGATGGTCGATGCCACCCTCTGTGTCGGTCTTGGCCGCCCATTTGACCTCTTTGGGCCTCACTTTGTTCCTCAATAGAGCAAGGTAATATCTAATCTAGCAAAACATGAGAAAGCTCTAAGTAGGGCTCATAAGGTAAGTGTCAGTGAATCTCTTCAAAATCAGAGAACTGGCCCTCCGCCTGGGATGACTTGGTAGCAGGGACAAGCCGGCAGGTGGTGGTGGGGATAATGGGCAAGAAGACAAAAAGTAGTAGCCCCTGAAATTGTCATCCGCCCTGTGCAGATTTCAGGGCTCAAGATGCCAAGGGGCATCGCCATCGACTGGGTGGCTGGGAACGTGTACTGGACGGACTCGGGCCGAGATGTGATTGAGGTTGCACAAATGAAGGGCGAGAACCGCAAGACACTCATCTCGGGCATGATCGATGAGCCGCACGCCATTGTGGTGGACCCGCTGAGGGGGTGTGCAGGGTTCCTGCCGGGGGGAGGCATCCAGGCGGTGCTAGGAAGCCCCTGGGAGGGGAGTGGGTACCCAGCTTCCCCAAGCATGTGCTTCCCCTTCCAGACCACCCTGAGATCAGAGTCCTCCTCTGGCCCTTGTGACTTCAGGCCACCCCCAGCTCTGGCCCTCCCCAGTGCTGCCTTTGCCAGAACTCCCAGCTGGCCTGCCGGGTAGGGGCCTGACCTCCACTTGGCTGGCTGTCATGTGCCGCCAAGTTCCGGCTCCTCCTTTGCTCCACGGGGCAGTTCTGCCCACTTTGTTGACTCTGGATCAGCACAGTGTGGTTTTAGAGTAAAAGATCCTTAACCTGGGCAGAAAGCTGACTCCCCTGGTTTTCTCTGGAGGAGGTAGACAGGACACCCTCCTCCCAATACCCAGCAGTCCCTGTGCCCAGGCCATAACCTGGTGGCCCACCTTGCTCAGCCTCCTCTGGCAGTCCCAAGGCCTACCCACACTTCTTCTCCTTCCCTAGCACCATGTACTGGTCAGACTGGGGGAATCACCCCAAAATTGAAACAGCAGCAATGGATGGGACCCTTCGGGAGACCCTGGTGCAGGACAACATCCAATGGCCCACAGGTTTGTGGCAGCAGGGGCAGGGGGTGTGGGAGGGGTGGGCTTGCTGAGCCTGAGGTCACATAAAAGCTAGGAGGGGAAGGGGCTTGGACTGGGAGAGACAATGAGTCGTGGAGGCTTTTCCTCGACATGACTAGGAGTGGTCGTGGAAACAGAACGGAGCTGTCCCAAACATGGAGACAGTTCTGCTTTTCCTCGAGCCTAGGGTGGGAGAGGCTGGGCCCTCACAGTGCTCTCTGCCTCCCGCCCCCGCCCAGGCCTGGCTGTGGATTATCACAATGAACGGCTGTACTGGGCAGATGCCAAGCTCTCAGTCATCGGCAGCATCCGGCTCAATGGCACAGACCCCATCGTGGCTGCTGATAGCAAACGAGGTCAGCATCTGAGAGCAGCCTCAGCTGGCCCTGCCCTTGGGCCTCTTGTCCTCCCCACTGAGTCCAAGGCCTCATCCAGCACCTCCATCCTCCTCATCCTGGCGCCCAGCAGTCCTGCAGTGCCTTCCAGGCCTCGACCCCTCCTCCCCCACGCTGGACTCCCTCTGTACCAGCCCTGCACTGTCTGGCCCACTTGCCCATTCATTCATTCCACCAATGAGTATTGAGCTGCATGGAGGCAACAGAGGTGGCAGGAGGAGCTTATTAAATGTAGGGAGAGGGAGCAGAAGTCCATCCTGATCCCAGAAGTCTAGGGCTGATGGGACCTTTTGCCAGGAGGGGCCGCAGGAGGAGGAACAGGTTGGGGGGAGTTCTGTTTGGGACGTGTTGAGTTTGGGGTGCCTGGGAGCCATGGGAGCCAGTGTCCTGGAGAGTGACCAGGGCCTGAGTCCCCTCTGAGTCTACCTCCTCCCCCAGGCCTAAGTCACCCCTTCAGCATCGATGTCTTTGAGGATTACATCTATGGCGTCACCTACATTAACAATCGTGTCTTCAAGATCCATAAGTTCGGACACAGCCCCTTGATCAACCTGACGGGGGGCCTGAGCCACGCGTCTGATGTGGTCCTGTACCACCAACACAAGCAGCCTGAAGGTAGGCAGAGAGGGCAGGCCTGGGGGCAGAGTCTCCAGGCTGTCGCCTCAAGTCTCGGTGGGCGGGGGGGGAGGTCCTGGGTCCCCAAGGCTCAGCATCCTCCCACCCCTGCCTGCACCCGCAGTGACCAACCCCTGTGACCGCAAGAAGTGTGAGTGGCTCTGCCTGCTGAGCCCCAGTGGGCCTGTCTGCACCTGTCCCAACGGGAAGCGGCTGGACAACGGCACCTGTGTGGCCGTGCCCTCGCCAACGCCCCCACCAGATGGTATGCTCGGGCCCCTCCCGCGTCCCCACCTCCAGCCCCGGGACCCTCTGCCCCGTGACCCCTGAGTTCCCCTCTTTCCCTGGCTCTGTGCCTGACGGTCCTTCCTGCAGCTCCTCGACCCGGAACCTGTAACCTGCAGTGCTTCAACGGCGGCAGCTGCTTCCTCAATGCGCGGAGGCAGCCCAAGTGCCGCTGCCAGCCCCGTTACACGGGCGACAAGTGTGAGCTGGACCAGTGCTGGGAGTACTGCCGCAACGGAGGCACCTGCGCGGCCTCCCCCTCCGGTACGGCCTCCCCCTCCCGTACGGCCTCCCCCTCCCGTACGGCCTCCCCCTCCGGTACGGCCTCCCCCTCCCGTACGGCCTCCCCCTCCGGTACGGCCTCCCCGTCCGGTACGGCCTCCCCCTCCGGTACGTTCTCCCCCTCCCGTATGGCCTCCCCCTCCGGTACGGCCTCCCTGTCTGGTACGGCCTCCCCCTCCAGTACGGCCTCCCCCTCCCGTACGGCCTCCCCCTCCGGTACGTTCTCCCTCTCCGGTACGGCCTCCCCCTCTGGTACGGCCTCCCCCTCCGGTACGTTCTCCCCCTCCGGTACGGCCTCCCCCTCCGGTACGGCCTTCCCCTCCCGTACGGCCTCCCCCTCCGGTACGGCCTCACCCTCCGGTACGGCCTCCCCCTCCCGTACGGCCTCCCCCTCCGGTACAGCCTCCCCCTGCGGTACGGCCTCCCCCTCCGGTACGGCCTTCCCTTCTGCTGCCAGGCCTGCTCCCGGCTCCTCGGCGTCCCCCGGCCCCAGCCTCTCGGCCGTGGGCTCCACCTCGGGCGGGTCCCCAGCGGCCACCCCCCCCGCCGTCCTCCCTGGCTTCACCTCTGCCCCCCGCCCCGTCACGCCTCACTCCCCCAGCCCACGGCCCCAGCGTCGCGTCCCTCTGCCGCCCGCCGTCCGCCCGGGTGCCCCCGGCCCCGCTCCCCCCGCAGCAGGGCCGGCGCCTCGGTGGGCCACAGCCCCGCTCACACATCCTCTCCCGCCAGGCATGCCCACGTGCCGGTGCCCCACGGGCTTCACGGGCCCCAAATGCACCCAGCAGGTGTGTGCGGGCTACTGTGCCAACAACAGCACCTGCACCGTCAACCAGGGCAACCAGCCCCAGTGCCGATGCCTCCCGGGCTTCCTGGGGGACCGCTGCCAGTACCGTGAGTGAGCCCCCCGGGCCCCGGGGCGGGGCGCCCAGGCTGGCCGTCACAGGGCCATGCTTTAGGGAGGGAGGCCGCTCGCGGCTCGGGCCGGCTCAGGTTGCTCCCCCGTAGAGGCTCAAGGTGCTGAGCCCCCGGCATCAGGATTGTTCCAGCGAAAGCAGTGCCCTGTCAGGCTGTTTGGGGCCGTGTCCTTATGCTCTGAGTCTGCGACGGGGGGTTGGCCACAGGGGGCTCAGGAGGAGGTGGGAGTCACCTACAAGACCTGGGGATCCCCTCAGGTGTCCACAAGCTGGGGAGGACCCTCGTGAGGGCGGGGCTTGAGACACCTCCCCCCCGCCCCCCCAGGGCAGTGCTCTGGCTACTGTGAGAACCTGGGCACGTGCCAGATGGCCGCCGACGGCTCCCGGCAGTGCCGCTGCACCGCCTACTTCGAGGGACCGAGGTGTGACGTAAACAAGTGCAGCCGCTGCCTCGACGGAGCCTGCGTGGTCAACAAGCAGAGTGGGGACGTCACCTGCAAGTGAGTGGGGCCTGCCCCGCAGTCCTGCCCGGCCTAGACCCCGGCCCGGCCCGGCCCCCCTCCGCCCCGGCCCTCCCTCGGCGCCTCAGCCACCCGCTCCCGGCCCAGCCAGCCTGCTATTCCTCCCGCAGCTGCTCCGACGGCCGGGTGGCCCCCAGCTGTCTGACCTGCGTCGGCCACTGCAGCAACGGCGGCTCCTGCACCATGAACAGCAAGATGATGCCCGAGTGCCTGTGAGTTGCACCTGAGCCTTCCCGAGACCTAGCTCATCCCCACCCCTCCCCCAAATCTGAGCAGGGACCCTCGGGACCCTGCGGCCCCTCCCAGTTCCGTGGCAGCCATGGCTGTGGAGGCCGTGCCTGCTCAGGTCTGCCCCTCCTGCCTGCAGGTGCCCACCCCACATGGCAGGACCCCGGTGTGAGGAGCAGGTGGTCAGCCAACAGCAGCCTGGACGTAGGTGGCAGGGGATGGGGAGGCAGAGCTCCAGGGGCCTGCAGCAGGGAGATTTTAGCCTCCTGTTTCCCCTGATCCCCTCTGACTCCGTTTCCCACCTCCTCCCCTCCAGATATGGCCTCCATCCTCATCCCTCTGCTGTTGCTGCTGCTGATGCTTCTGGTAGCTGGAGTGGTATTCTGGTACAAGCGGCGAGTCCGAGGGTGAGTTATGGAAAATTCTGGAAAATTCTGGCTATTAGTTTACCATCCTAGCCTTGCCCTCCTAGAATCCCTGCCCCGTTAAAATCCTGCTTCCCCCAGGGCTAAGGGCTTCCAGCACCAGCGGATGACCAACGGGGCCATGAATGTGGAGATTGGGAACCCCACCTATAAGATGTATGAAGGCGGGGAGCCTGATGATGTAGGGGGCCTACTGGATGCTGACTTTGCCCTGGACCCTGACAAGGTGGGCCGGGAGGACAGAGGAGGAGGCTTCCAGAGTAGAGACAAGAGGCTGTGGGTGGGACGACGAAGGGCACTGGGTTGGATGATGGAATGGAGGTGGGGCGCCGGGCACCTGGGCCACAGATCCCATCCCCTGAGCCCCACTTGAACCCTCTGTCACCTTGCAGCCCACCAACTTCACCAACCCCGTGTACGCCACACTCTACATGGGTGGTCACGGCAGCCGCCACTCCCTGGCCAGCACGGACGAGAAGCGAGAACTCCTGGGCCGGGGCCCTGAGGACGAGATAGGGGACCCCTTGGCATAGGGCCCTGATCACTGGACTCACCCCAGAGAGCCTCCTGCCCCCTGCCAGAGAAGTCCTTCGATGAGCCCCCTCCTGCCCAGCCAGCCCTTCCCCGGCCCTGCCGGGGTGTATAAATGTAAAAATGAAGGAATTACTTTTTATATGTGAGTGAGCAAGTGAGCAAGCGAGCACAGTATTATCTCTTTCCGTTCTCCTCCTTCCTGCCTGCTCCTCAGCACCCCCCCCCCCCATTCTGCCTTCAGGGAGAGGGGCAGGGAGGGCTCTGGGGGCTCCTGCGGCTCACAGGTACCTGCCTCCCACCTTCCACCAAAATGCACCCCCACTGGGAGAGCTGGTGGTGCTGCCTCCCCTCCCTGTACGAGACACTTTGTCAAGGCTCTCCCCTCCCTCGCCCCACCCCCACTCTCATCCCCCACCCCCACCCCCCCAGCTCCCTGAGGGCTCCTTCTGGGAAGGGAGAGTCCTTTGCTGCCCCTGTCAGGAAGACTTGGCTCTGGCTGAGGGAGCAAGGAAAGGATGGAATTTTTTAGTTCTTCCTTGGGGGGGGGGGTGTTCCATGTGCCAGCCCCCACTCTGGGGCACCTCTGAGATGGCCATGCTCAATACCCCTCCCGGACAGGCCCTCCCCCTCTCCAGTGCCCCCACCGTGGCTCCCAGGGCTGGAGACTTTCTTCGGTAAATGGTCCCCCGGCCTCCCCCACCCTCCCCTGGGGATGAGGAGAAGGTGGGGCACACCCAGAAAGGGCAAGCGGGGCAGCCCCGCTTTGGGGACATGAACGTTTTAATAATTTTTGCTGAACTCCTTTACAACTAAATAACACAGATATTGTTATAAATAAAATTGTAAAAAAAAGAAAAAAGCCACTTGTGTCTACCTATGAGTGTGAGACTCTGGGAGCTGGGCTGTGCTTGCCTGCTTCTGCCACCAGAGGGAGGCCTGCTCTGTGCTGGAGGCAGGCTGCAGAGTCTGGTCTTCAGCGCCCTTCTCCCTGAGCTCCCTCCCTCTCCATCTGGCTGGCAGGGGAAGGGGGTGGCACTGGACTTGAGGAGGAAGACCTGTTTCTCCTGGCTGTGTGACCTTGAGCCAGAGACTTCACCTTTCTGGATCTCGTATTGTCTCTGGCTCTACAACGGTAACTCCAACACCTGCTTCTCTGCATTGTCACTGACAGGATAACACCACCAGCCTCCCCAAAATGATCTCCCACAGTGAGAAATCCCACCATAAGAACTGAACACACTGGAGTTGTGAAGGGCTTTCTAATCAGTCCTTCAAGATGTTCCCACACAGCTCTCTCTGCCTGAGTTTGCTCTTGAAGCGCTAACATCATCATGGAGACTAATTAATCAGATGCCAAGAGTAGAACTCTAGATTCAGGAGAAACGGGAGCGGGGGGTGCCCCTGGACTGAAGGAGAGCTGGGAAGACCAGTTAGCCAGGCCCCACTGGCCACCAACAGATCCAGCTCACCCATAATTTTAGACATCCCAGGAGTTGACAGGAAAGGACTGCTATAATCAGAGGGGTCGTAGGTCTACTGCGACCCTCACCCAGAGAGAGGGGAACCTCTTGCAGAAAGTTACACAGCCTTACACTGTCCAAGACTGAGAGAGTTAGAGCACCGCTCTCCCCTTAACAGCAAACGTGAGCTCAGGGAGGGCATCTGCAAACACTGGAAGAACCGTTACCCAACTCCCAAAGGAGGGCACTATGTTGCTTTCTGCCTCCCTCCCTGGTTCAACCTCCTCATCTTACTCCATTCTTGGGGAAGCTATGGGCCTAGGCACCTCTAGAAACAAGAACCTTCCCCATCCCTCTTAGCCCTGAGATCCCATCTCCAGCCTGAGCCTCCAAGCCAGTTCTGAGATCGTCCACTGTCTGGGGCACCTCAGAGCCCCAGGGCAGAGTCACCCTGCTGGGGAGAAGAGGCATCCTCCACTGTTGCTTAGGAAGGTTTGTGACCTCATCTTTCCACCAGGTGGCGCACGCACTCCTGCAGCGCTGCTCACCCGTAAGCCCGGCACAGCCCCCTCCCCAACACTAATTATGCACCTGCAGGCGGACCCCAGCCTAGCCTCTCACTTCCTTCCCTCGGGCTCTTCTGCCACACCCCCTCCACCCTCCACCCTCCGCCCGCCGGCTCCCCTCCCTCCCCCAGCGCCCGCCTGCTCCCCACCACCACCAGCCCCACCCCCTCGCTCCCTCCCTCTGTCAGCCGTGCATCTGGCGCCCCCGGGGAGCCACTGATTCTCAGCCTGTCGCCTCAAGATCCTGGGCAGAGCGAGAGGGGCCCCCAGCTGCGGCTTGGAACACACACCCCTCCAGTCAGCTTCCTCCCTCTGCCCCTCAGGACCGGCCAGGAAAGAGTCTACCAGGAGGCAGTCCTCGAACTCCTCACCTGGCAAGGACATCGGGCCTAAGACAGAGATGGAGAAGAGACAGGGACTGAGGCTGATACAGACAGAATGAGAGACAGAGATATGGGGATGGAGAGATGCAAGGGCAGAGGCAAAGACCCAGAGATGGGAGTGGGGTGTGTGTGTGTGTGTGTGTGTGTCTATAGCTGGAGATAGAAGGAGGTGACCTAAGACTAGCAAAAGGAGAAGAGATGAGGTGGGGCAGTCGGGACTCCAGAAGATCAAGACCCTAGTGATGGGCTGCTACCCTGGGTACCCTAGGCCTGGAAGTCTCCACTGGCCCCGCCTACTACCTCACAGCAGCCCCTGTGCTGGGCACCTGGGCTCAGGATTCTGGTTGGAGCCTTGGGGCGTCAGGCCTGGCCATTCCTGCCCCTTCCAGCCTCTCTCCTCCCTGCCCCATCTGCACCCAGGTCCCTGCCTCCTGGCTTCTGTCTGTCTCTCTGGGTGTCTCTGTGTCTGCCTCATCTTCTCAGCATCACTGATCCTTTCTGCTGTCTGTCACATCTTTGTATCTGAATATCTCTTTGTATGTGACTGGGCTTGTCTTTTGGACTGCCAGGGCCAGTGTGTACCTGTGCGTGTGTCCATCTCTGTCTGTGGATGTTTGCTCTCTGCCAAGGCAAGGAAGGGGGTGGGGTCCGAGCACCTGGCTGGGTGTGCTTGTCTCTTGCTGCAAATGTGCATTTGTCTCTGTGTGTGTGTGTGCATCTGTGTGTGTGTGTGCATCTCTGTGTGTGTGCATCTCTGTGTGTGCGCTCCTGTGTGTGTGTGCATCTCTGTGTGTGTGCATCTGTGTGTGTGCATCTGTGTGTGTGCATCTCTGTGTGTGTGCATCTCTGTGTGTGCATCTGTGTGTGCGCTCCTGTGTGTGTGTGCATCTGTGTGTGGGGGGGTGTGCATCTGTGTGTGTGTGTGCTCCTGTGTGTGGGGGGGGGTGCATCTGTGGGGGGGGTGCTTCTGTGTGTGTGTGTGCTCCTGTGTGGGTGTGTGGGTGTGCATCTGTGGGGGGCAGTGTGCCTCTAGGTGTGCACCTGCCTGCATGTGTGTGCTGGTCTCTGCATGACCATGTTTCGCTCCGCCCGTGGGCTCACCTCTGTGTGCGGCCTGCCCCTGTGAATGCATCTGCCTGCGTGCCTGGGGGGGGTGTTGGTGTCTCAGGGCATGCGTCTGTCTCTCGGTCTCTTTGCTTGTCCCCATCTCTCACTGTCTAGGTGTCGGTCATACCACAACCTCAGCCACAGCCTCAGCGCATAGCAACAGCTGACAGCTGAAGACTCCCCGGGCAGGGAAGAGAGCGAGACTGGGGGGGCGGGGAGGGAGCCGAGCCGATGAAGAAACAGCCAAGAGGATAGGGACAGAGACAAGGCTGGGGCTGGGGACAGAGACAAGGGCAGAGACGGAAAAGGAAAGGGACGAGGACCGAGAGGAGCTGGTGGTGAAAGATGGGACAGTGGAAGGGAAGGGGTAGAGACTGCACCAAGAGGCTGGGCAGGCGGCGCTGAGGGGACTTCCTGCCCCACCCCACCCCCCTGCAGGGACTCTCTGGGCCGCGCGGGGGTCAGCGGTGGGGCGCGAGGGGCAAAAGTGAACGGCCGGTCCAGCAGAGGGGTCCGGAGGCCGCGGAGGTGCCTTGGGGGCGGGGGTGGGGGCGTCGGGCGCCGTTTGTCAGCCCTATTGACAGAAGTGATGGGGTTTCCGTCCGTGATCAATGATTCTCATCTCCGGGCCGAATGAGCCGCGGGGCGCCCATCCATCCCCGTCAGCGCCGCACGGCCGCGGCCGCCCGAGACCCGCTCGGCCTCACCTCGGCCCCTGCCCTACTCCTGCCCCGGACCCACCTCAGCCCGGAGCCTAGAAGGGGCCCGGAGCACCGAGGGACCCTGGTCTTGAGGGGCCGCTGAGCCTCGCCGGGCTCCTGCTCCGCCGTGCACCCCTTTGGCGACACGGTCCCGGAGCCTTGGGCCCCACGCCCGGCCCCATCCCCATCGGCGCACAGACCTAGCCCCTCGGGTACGCGACCCCTAGGCCCCGCAGCCCTCTGCGCTTCGCACCTGGGCCGGGGGCGTGTCCGGGGCGTGTCGGGGTGAAAGTCACCTTCGGTGCCCCCAGCTGGGCGGGAGGGGGCGCGCGGGGCGCGGCTGGGATTGGAGCGACGCGGAGCCCCGCCCCCCCCCCGCCCGCCCGCCCGAGTCCGACCCAACTTTCTCCCCCGCCCGCGCCCCGCCCCCAGCGCCGAGCTCCGCTCCTCTCGCTCAGTCCGCGCGGGCCGCGCCGCCTGCTCCCGCCGCTCCGGCAGCCGCCCCACGGAGCGCCAGCCCGGGGCCCCTCGCCCCCAGGCCCGGCTCCGGCCTGCCCGCGACCCGTCCCGCCCGCCCCGCTCGGCCGCCCGGGAAGATGCGGCTGCTCCCGGAATGGCTTCTCTTGCTCTTTGGTCCGTGGCTCCTGAGGAAGGTAAGGGCGAGCCGGGCTGGAGCGGGAGCGCCGGGGTCCGGGACGCAAAGGTCCCAGAGTGCGAGGGGCTCCGTGCGCCCGCCCGGCCCCCAGCGCGGAGCGTCCCAACTTTGCGCGGCGCCGGGGACGCGGACAGACAGACTCCCCGATCCAGGACCGGCGCTCTCCCAGCCCAAGTTGGCTGAGGGTTGGGGGTGGGTGCCGGGGTGGAGGCCCGACTTGGATCTGGCTCCAGGCTCGGCGGGGGAGGGGACGAAGCCCGACCCGCGAGTGCGCCAGACTGAGCGGGAGTGCGAGACAGACAGACAAGCCAGCAGGGTGTCAGCCTTGCCGTCTTTCCGCGCCAACCTCGCTCGCCTTCCTCGCTGTCTGTCCTTCCACCCTTCCACCCCGCCTTCCCATTTCTCTTCTCTGCACTTGTCACAATGCCAGGCGGGCACCGTGTTCCGAGCATACACGACCCGAACACACGCGCGCACACAGATTCGGCCGAACTTGGCTACAATCTCCCATCACATTTCTCGCGGAGACACCTTCTCCCCTGCACAAACCTCGCAGACACACCCCTCTCTCGCGCCCAGCTGATGAGGGTGGGGGCTGTCTGGGAGGGGAGTCTCTCTTCCTGTGCTCTCCTTGCTCCCACATCCCACGGCTGCCTCTTTCCCCCCCACCCCCAGGCTCTGGGGCGAGCACCGAGGCTAAGGAGGCCCAGATTTGATCTGCCTCCCTCCCAACTTAGAGGCTTCAGCTCCCGAGCGCGGCGTGCTCCTATGTGCTGGTGTGGAGTGTGTGGGTCAGCGCGTGCACCTGTGTGCATGCATGTGTCTGGGGCAGCCAGGCTTCGGTCTCTAGTGCTGGGGTCCAGGGTGCATGTGTAAGCTACTGTGGTGTGTGGTGTTGGCTTTGAAGGGGTGAGTGCAAGCGCCTGCTTCACAGTGCCCTGCTATGTGCCCCACAATGGGGGCCTAGGCCCTGGACCCCGTCTCCTTTCATGGCCTCCTTGCCCAGGACTTTTCCGTTTCCTGCACCCTAACTGCGACTTTCCTAGCTTGGCGGCAGGCAGGTAGATTCCTAAACCCCTACTCCCTGCACACCAGCCCCGAGCCCCTGTGGAATCTGCAAGGGGTGTAGTCCTCCTACCTTTCCCCTGCCAACACTCGGACCCCACCTGCTCAGCCAAATCAAACTCAGCAACTCCAGCAGGTTAGGGGCTGTCCTAGTGAAGGTGGTGATTGAGCTTCCTGATTCTCCCAAACGCGCCTGGTGACCTTGAGGGGCTGGAATGTGGGCAGAGGGGCTCCCTTCACAAAAACTGCTTCCCCTGGTGGGGGGCCCCTTTGGACTCGCTGCCCAGCTCTGCCCTTAGACTACTGCAGGAGGGGGCCTGGGCCCCACAACCCATCTGTGTATGTGAAGGCCTGGGGGAGAGGAGGTAAGGATGCTACTCCCCTGCCCCTCCTTTGTACTTCCTCCCCACTCTCCTCTCCACTCTCCCCATCAAATAAACTCCCCTGTGGACAGATCTGGTTTAATTTCCTTGCCCCCTGAAGGGGAATGAAACATCTGGTGAAGACTTGAAGGAGAGTAAGCGTGAGGATGTGAGTGATGGGGATCTGAGTGTGTGTGAGCTGGTTGTGGGCCTCCGTGTTGGAGTCAGTGGGGGAGAATGTATCTGCCATTTGGTCCAGCTTGTGTGCATGTGAGAATCAGTGTTTACACGCATGTAAGTCCTGTGGCTGTGTACATATGTGTAGTTGCATGGCAAGAGTGTGTGTAGAGAAGTGTTTGTGTGTCCAAGTACCTATCTGTGTGTGCTTGTGTGCACTTGTGAGTACAGTATGGGCACATGGCCTGTCCCAAGGTGGGTCTCCGAGTGCATCTGTGCGCTGGGGTGCATTGTTGCCTGTAGGTAAGTCTCTGGCATTTGTGAGAGTCTGTGTGCTTGTGGTTTGGAGTGCCTTGGGGTGTGGGTATGGGATTGTGAGGCTCAGGATGTGTTCATGTATCTGAGTGTGGCTTATGCGTGTGTGTGAGAGCTCAGGGCTGTCTCAGTGCCAGGCTGGGAATATGTTGACATGGTAAGAGGCTGGTGGGGGACAGTTTACAAGGTAGCTCTTTGGAAAATCCTAATTGTCCAACGCTAACAACCCTGCCTCCCCAGCCCCCTCCTGGGCCTGGGACTCCGGGCTTCTGCTACCCCGGGGGCTGTGGCCTTTTGGCCAGACCTTCTTCAGGATCTTTCTGATAAGGTCTCTGACTCCTCTCCCCCTCTGTCTCTTGTCTTCCCCACCCCTTGCCAAAGCGGCTGCCTACTAGGAGAAGCAGCAGGCGATCAATAGTCACTAATCACTAATCACTAATTACTAATTAGCTGGGGGAGGGCAGGGGCGGGGCCCTGTGGGACCTTCCATCTCTATCCTGCCTCAGGGCAGGATTAGGCCTAAGCCAGCCTCTCAGAGCCGGCGGGGCCCCAGACCTGCGTCTAGCCACCCCCTCCTGCCTCATACCCCTCTCCAGCCCCCCAGCTAATCTCTGGCTGGGCCACTTAGGCACGTGCAGCCTGGGCGAGGGCCCAGAGCCTTGGCGGGGATTTGGGGTAATCAGGGGCCGCAGCTGGGCCAGGGGCACAGGAGAAGGGGGGCCCTGTGAGAGCTCCCTTGGGCCAGAGCCTGCATGTATGAGAGAGGTGCTCATTGGAAAGGAGAATTTAGAGGGTCATGGGGTTGGGGTGGGGGAGGAATTGGAGATCCAGGACTGGGTGAGTGGGGAAGAGGTGAGGTAATTGGGAGACAGAAACAAGGTAATGAAGGGTCACTGGGGTCAGAGGCGAGGTCACTGGGAAGGGGCGACATAAACGTTGAAAGAGACCAGGTAAGTGGAGGGGGCGCCCCATCCCAGGGCTCAGAGATGAAGTCATTGTCAAGGAGATGGGGAACTTTGAACAGAGCCCAGCAACTCCACATGGGTGGGGTCCAGGAAGGGGACAGGGTGACAGAGAGAGGGCAGGGTCATGGGGTAGGTAGGGGTCCCAGGGCTGAAGCACGGCTGGGCGCAATGGGGAGTCGCGGGTGTGGGGTGCAAGCGAGCTGCGGGGTGGGAATGGGGAGCAGGAAGCGCTGCCTTGAGCGCTAGAAATTGGCGAGTCTCCCCCTCTCCCTCTCCTGCCCCTCCTCCACCTCCACCCCGCCCACTCCCCCTCCGGCTCCGGCTTCGGGAAATTACATCCCCGCTCCGCGGCTCTCCCCCCCCCCCCCCACCGCGCCCCGGAGCCCGCGCCTTTATAGGCACATTTATTGCAATAATAAAGTGTGGCGCGGGGCGGGGGGCGGGGGGCGGCCGTTCCCGGGGGGACCGCGCCGGCTCTAGGAAGCAGGGAAATAAAATAAAATAAAATAAAATCAAAATTCAGATAACGGTAGCCTTGCGCTGCCGGCCTCGAGCAAGCGGGCAGGCGGGGCTGAGGGGGAGGGGGTGCCCGGCCCAAGGGCAGAGCCCGCCCCACCAGCGGTCCCCGCCCCCTCACGCTATAGTGGGGTCTGGAAGGAGGTATCAGCGCTTCCACCTGCCCGGCCCCCTCCCATAGCCTAATCCTGCCCGTCTTCTGCCTTTTCCTCTGACTTGTCCTCCATACCTGTCCTCAGCTCCTGTCTCTGTCCCTGTCTCCCATCTCCTTCCTTGTCCCCCCATTGCCCATTCCAGTCCCCATTCACATTTGCCATCCCCATCTCCTGGGTCTCTGCATCCCTCAGCACCCCTGTTCCTGCCCAGAAACCCATCCCCCATTTCTGTTCCCACCCCGGTCTGCTCCCCATCCCCATCCTCCAGTTCCTATCCCACTCTCAGTCCTGCTTGCTGTCCCCAGTGCCCATCCCTCATCCACCATCCCTGTCCTCCTTCATCCCCATTTTGGTTCCCATACCATTCTCTACCCCTCGTCATTCCCCTAGTTCCTACCCCATCTACATCCCTGTCTCTGTCCAATGCCTAACCACCATGTATGATCTCCTCTCCATCCCGGTTCCATGCCTATCCTTGCTCCATCCTTATCTCTGCACCATATACTGTGCCTGCCGAGTCCCAAACCCCAGTCCCCCTCTCTCTCCATCCCAGCCCTCACCCCAGCCTGTCCTGTCCACCCGCCTCTGTCCGTACCCCAGTCTCTGTCCCTGGTTCCCAACCAGACCCTGTCTAGTCCACCCCCCGCTGTCTGCGGTGGCCCCCACCCCCACCCCTTGCTAGGTACAGGGCTTCATACGCTATTCCCTGCCCTTCCTCAGCCCAGGCCCGGAGCACTCTTCCTTCCCCAACCACAGGGTGCCGTTCCCTTCCCCGGGCCGGAATCCTGAGCGGCCCCGCCTGACCCACACAGCCGGAGAGAAGCCAGGGACTGGCCTGGAGGCCTGGGGGAGGTGCGCCCTGCAATGCGGCTGGGGGCCGACAGCCTGAACCTCCCCCCTTTCCCCGCGGTCCCATCCCGTAAGAACCCCCCACACACACACACACGGTGGAGTTTGTTCAGCAGCAAGAGGCTGCCTCAACTCCCCTCCATTGTGTGGGCTCACTGCCTCAGGGGCAAAGCGCTCCTGGCTGGGCTCCTGCCCCGCATGGGCCTGGAGGCGCCTGGTGAGGAGCACCCCCCACCCCCACCCCCACTCCCACCCCCGCCTGCCACCAAGCACCTCCGCCCCCTGCGCCGACAGCCAGACTAGCCTCTCCCCTCGGCAAATGTCACTGCGCCCAATTAGCTTAATTAAACCAGCTCTGGAGCGAGGGGGACCCCTCCTCGGACAGCACCCTGCTCCCACTCTCAGTCAGAGAGGGGGAGGGACAGCACCATGGGTCTGGGGAAAGAGGGGCTCTTTTATCACCCTGCTTTCCCTCACTCCCACTGCACCCACAGTTGGAGACAGCCTGAAGGATAGAGGGAAAGAACCAAGAGAGACAGACAGAAACAGGGAGAAAAACAGAATCACGGAAGGAGAAAATTCGAGACAGAGTGAGGGACTGAGAGAAGAGTCGCGGAGAGAGATGGAAAAACAGTGAAAGAGGGAGCGCGAGAGAGAGGGAGAGTGATCGTGCAAGCGAGGAAGCCAGAGGGAGGATTTGATTTTATTTTATTCCATGTTCCCATTTCTCGGCTCGTTTCCTCACAGGCTCTCACCCCTCCCTGTCTGAGCTCCCCCCAAGGTCGCTTTGGCTGCCCCCCCCAACTCTTCCCTTTTATCTTGGCAGTCTCCTGCAGTGGGTGGGGGTGCGGGTGCCCAAAGCCCAGGGATTTGCCAGGATCAGAGAAGCGCAGACAGCAATTTGTCTGGGATCGCCGGGCGGTGGGGGCCGGGGGCGGGGAGACCCCCAGCACCCCTCGCCACCCAGCCAAACCTCCTTCCCTCTCCCAGCTCCTGCCTGCGAGGAGTCGCTGGACTGAAGCAGCCCTTGACAAGTCCTGGGCTGGATGCAGGACTACGAGCGCTGCGGGGGTGTACTGGGAGGGGGTGTCTCAGAGGCATTCGGGGTCATAAGAGCAGGTGACTGGAGACTGATGGATGCCCCTGGGAAGGCAATGTTGGGTCCAGAAGGGTGAGGAGATTAGGAGTCAGAGTTCAAATGACTCCCCCCTTCTTTGACTTTCTCTGGAAGCTTTATGCACTCCCTTTCTCCAATGACCTCCCTGAGGCTCAGGCCCTGCCCTCTCCAAGCCCACCTCCTTGGACGCCTGCCTTGCCCCCTCTCCCCCCCACGGTGGCCTGGGACCCTTCCCACCGTCCTTCTCAGGCCCACCCTCCTGGTGTTAGCTGCTAGCTCAAGCTTGTCTGTCTGAGTCAATCACTCTTGCCGCCCCCGCCCCCCTCACCTGAGCTGGGAGGAGGGATGGACGGGAGGAGGAATGAGGGGGGCGATAAATATGTATGACGAGCGGGTGGCGGCGGCGGCATTAATAACCCGGGATCACAGTGCTGTGGGGATGGGGACCAGGCGGTGGAGATTCTAGCCCAGCAGCTTGACTCCGGCATTCCTGTCCCTTGTGGACTCCTGGTGTGTACACAGGGCGTGTGCAAACAGAGGGGGGCACCCATGCTACCAGGCCTCTTTACCTACCCAAAGCTCAGCCTGCAGGCCAGTGCGGGGAACCCCCCAGGGACCAGTCATATACTCACACAAATGCACCCCTCCCCTCCGGGAACAGACCGCACTTGTTCGTTCTGTCATTGTGGGTATGGTGACACACACCCTTGAGAAAGAGCTTGACACATGGCCAGAGGATGATAGGGGCTCACACAGGAAAAGTAACAGCTCCCGAGAACCAGACACAGCCAACCCAGGCGTACAACTACACCACTCACACCGACGCAAGCACCACAAGCTGACCGACAGCCTCGCTCAGACCAGCCCGCGGGCACACACAGCGCACCCAGGCACACGCACAACCAGGCGCACGCACAACCCAGGCACACGAACAACCCGGCACACACACAACCCAGGCACACACACACCAAGGCTCATACACAACCCGGGCACACGCACAACCTGGGCGCACGCACAACCAAGGCTCATACACAACCCGGGCACACACACAACCCAGGCACACGCACAACCAAGGCTCATACACAACCCGGGCACACGCACAACCCGGGCGCACGCACAACCCAGGCACACGCACAACCCAGGCACACGCACAACCAAGGCTCATACACAACCCGGGCACACACACAACCCGGGCACACATACAACCCGGGCCCATGCACAACCCAGGTGCATGCACAACCCGGGCACACGCACAACCCGGGCACACGCACAACCCGGGCGCACGCACAACCCAGGCGCACGCACAACCCGGGCACACGCACAACCCGGGCGCATACAGAACCCGGGTACACGCACAACCCGGGCACACGCACAACCCGGGCACACGCACAACCCGGGCACACATACAACCCAGGCGCACACACAACCCTGGCGCATACACAACCCAGGCGCACGCACAACCCAGGCGCATCTACACAGCCCCAACAGACTGACACAACAGTCAGCACCACAGGCACAGGCACACACACACACACACACACACACACACACAGGCCCCTCAGACCACCGTGCGCAGCCCCTCCAGCAGACACGCTCACCCATAACCATAGGTTGAGACACATGGTGAGCGTGCACGTACACACACGCTCTCACACACATCGTCACGCCAGGCGCACACACACACACACACACACAACCAAGCCCGGGCTGACAGAAACACCAGCACGCCAGGCTGACACACGCCCCCCCCCCCCCCCCCGCCCCGACAGTCTGAACCTGGGCAGCAAGGGCCACGCCAGCCGGCCACAGCTAACAGTCTGCCTGACACACTCTGACACCGCGGCTCCTCTCCCTCCCGCCCCCCTCGCTGGAGCGGCATCTCCATATTTCTTCCTCTGGCTCTCACACGTCTCCTTCCTTCCCGGCCACCCCCCGCCCCACCCCACCCGCCCCAGATAATTGATGGCCCGGGCCTGGCCCGGCCGCTCCCGCCTCTCGATCCATCTTGTACTCGCGCCCGCGCTGTCTCCCGGATCGGCCGCCACCTGAGACAGCCGGGGACGGGTGAGGGCGGGCGGGGTTGGTCCTCCAGCCCCCTCCAAGCCCCGGGAAGGACCACTAGGCGGCCTCCCCCACAGTAAGAGGGCCGGAGGCGGAGAGGGGTGCCCGCGGAGCCCCCCAGCCTCAACCCACAGCGCCGAGACTCTCCAGGGCTCTTAGTTCAATCGGTTTCCCGGGCCCCTCCCCGCAAGGGAGTGGAGGCTGAGGCCTGCGTGGGGGGCTTTAGTCTGGGCAGAGGTGTGGGGAGGTCTTCACTTCTTTCCTGATGCTGGGATGTTGACAGCGGTCATGGCCTGGACTGCCTGAGTCCACCTCCTCCCTGGTCCACCATTACTCGGAACCAAGCAGGTTCCAGGCCAGGGGAGACGCAGACGGCGTCCACAGCTCCACTCCCTACTCTACCCTCGCGGGCTTTGGCTTTTTTGCCTTTCTCAGCTCGCATCGGAGTTCTCTGAGAACACATGGATTCTCAGTGTCATTTCACAGATGGAGAAACTGAGTACTGGTCGGTGACTTGGCCAAGAGCACAGAGGGCTGAAGGGCTGCCGGCCGGCACCAGTACACGCTCCCGGAACCACTGACTGTGGACTGCCCAGTTCCCTCTGGGCTCCTAGCGGCTGGGGAAAGGGGCTGGCCGGGGGGGTGGGGGTGGGGGTAGGGCCCTGGGATGGCCAAGGACAACTCCAGCGTCTCTCTTTTCTGCTCTTTCTCCGTCCACAGGTCGTCAGTGCCCAGATTCCGGAGTCCGGGAGGCCGCAGTACCTGGAGCTGCGCCCCGCCGCGGCCAGAGGGGGCGCCCCTGGCCAACAGCTCGCGGTGCCGAGGGCTTCCCACGGCCTGGGCACCGCCGGCGCCTGGAGCTGGGCCTGGCCGGCTAATCACACCCGGGCGCTGGCCCGGGCGGGGGCGCTGCCTGCGCGGCGCACCAAGAGGAAGCCGTCTATCAAAGCGGCCCGCGCCAAAAAGATCTTTGGCTGGGGGGACTTCTACTTCCGGGTACACACGCTCAAGTTCTCGCTGCTGGTGACCGGCAAGATCGTGGACCACGTGAACGGTACCTTCAGCGTGTACTTCCGCCACAACTCGTCTAGCCTGGGCAACCTCAGCGTCAGTATCGTGCCGCCCTCCAAGCGTGTCGAGTTCGGGGGCGTCTGGCTGCCCGGGCCGGCTCCCCACCCGCTGCAGTCTACGCTGGCCCTGGAAGGGGTGCTCCCCGGGTTGGGGCCGCCGCTGGGGATAGCGGCCGCGGGACCCGGGCTAGGGGGTACCCTCGGGGGCGCGCTGGCGGGCCCATTCGGGGGCGCGCTGGGAGTGCCCGGGGCCAAAGAGTCTCGCGCTTTCAACTGCCACGTGGAGTATGAGAAGACAAACCGCGCGCGCAAGCACCGCCCGTGCCTGTACGACCCGTCGCAGGTGTGCTTCACCGAGCACACGCAGAGCCAGGCCGCCTGGCTCTGCGCCAAGCCCTTCAAAGTCATCTGCATCTTCGTCTCCTTCCTCAGCTTTGACTACAAACTGGTGCAGAAGGTGTGCCCAGACTATAACTTCCAGAGTGAGCACCCTTACTTTGGGTAGCGCGCCTCGTCCTCGCCTGGGCCCTAAGCTTCCCGCCAAATCCCGGCCTCCCTCAGTGGGACCCCTCCCTGTGCCCCGCAGCTCCTGTGGCCGCGTCCACCCCTTCCATTCCGAGGGCGAAAGGAACAGCCCTCCCGGGGACCATCAGCCGGCGTAGGTCCACCCTTTCCTCATGGGGAGTGCCCACGAGGCAGTGGGGCGGCGGGGGTGGGGGGAGAGGTAGCCCCCTCCGCTGCCTCCCAAAGTGAAGAGGCAAGAGCGCAGGCCTAGAATAGGCGGGGCTTGGAGGCGGTCCCAGCGTCCCTCACGTCTGCCGTGGGTCCCCCCCCATGCCGCAGGCGCTGGGCTGGACATTCCCTTTGTCCGCATCTTTAATGACGCCTGGCCTGGCACCCTCGTCGCACCCTTTCTTACCCCCAGGCGCTTGTCCTCCTGTTCCATCCTGTCCCCACGTAAAGACTGTGAGGCCTATAAACTGCGGCCTATCCCCGACCCCTTCTGCCTGCCGGTATGCCTGTCCGCCTTTCCCCGAAACCCTAATTAGGGTAGCGGAAGCAGAACTCCTGGGCCTAGGCGATCGACTGGGCGCCTGCCCTCTCTGCCCGTCTCCCTCTCGTCCCTGCAGTCCTGCTCCACCTGCCCCTTTCCGGCTGCTTCCTCTTGGTGATATTTTTCTACGCCAAAACAGACGGGAAAGGGAACAAAATAAAGTGAAATCCAATACGTGTCTGTGTGAGAGACCTTCGTAGGGAAGGGGGTGGTGCTGTGGGTTTAAGGGTGGCAGAGACCTGGCCAGGGCCTCCTCCCTCGGCGGCTCGTGGGAACTGAGGCAAACATTGAGGGAGCTAACACCTTGGAGGTCATCCAGGACCAGATCAGGGAGAGACGAGGGCGACCCTTGCGGTAGGAGCTCTGACTGAGATGGGGGATTTTCTCCCCGAGGTGGGCGAGGTGAAGCAGCAGCAGATCGAGTGGGGATGAGACCTGAGAGGGGACTACCAGCGGACAGTTGACACGACTTGGGGGAGGAGGTATAAGGCCTTGAAATGGGATGGAGTTGCAGGGACAGCGTAGGCAGAGCGCTGACAACCTGCTAAGCTCCGAGGGGCTGGCGGGAGGCGGCAGGTGGGGGGAAGGGGGAACGGTGTTTGCGGCATCTGGAGTCATCGATCTTCCTTTTCCTTCCTAATTTCGTGGGCGCTGAGTTTGCAGACGGCTGAGAGAGGGAGGGAGGCCAGAGACGAGGGGGTGGGGGAAGGGACGAGTGCGAGTTTGGAGAGCCGGGCCGCGTCGCCGCCGCTCGCCGCCTGCAAACGAGGCCCCCTTCAGCCAGCTGCCCACCCTCCCCGCCCCGCCCCTGCAGCTCCCTCCTGCCGCCGCCGCCGCTGCTAATTTTATCCGCCCCCAACTCTGGCCCGGGCGTTAATTGGCTGCGGCTTCATTAGCAGTTCTCAAGCTCAGCCGCCCCCCTCCCCTGGGGACCCCTGACTGGGGCGAGGGAGGGGATAGGGACAAGCTGAGGCACAGAACGACACCAAGACACCTCGTCTTCTGCCCTCCTTCTCCTTGAGTCCTGGGCCAAGATACCGACTCAGAGAGTGCAGGACTCTCCAGGGAATTGCCCACTGGTTCTAGCAGGAAACTGAGTCAGAGGTGAATCTGATCTAAACATGCCTGGAAGTGAAAAGTCGTTGAGGGGAAAATAAATCATGGATGGATGGATGGATGGGTGGGTGGGTGGATGGATGGATGGGTGGGTGGCTGAATAACAAGATCAAGCTGAAAGGAAGAGGGAGGTGGGAGGTGGTTGTAGGTCAGAGATTGGAGGAAGGAGAACCCCCAAAGAGAGCCCATTGCTGGAAAGACCTGAGAACACCTGAGGCTAGAGTAGGGGGGAAGGAGGTTAGAGCTAAGCCAGGACTTCTGAGGCCTGGTATGAGAGCCAAGTGGGAATGTTTAGAATTAGCAGGTTAGCCTATCTGGGCCTCAGTTTCTTCACTTGTAAGGCAATGATAAAACATGTCCTGGAGATTAAATGAGACTGCATTTGAACGTGTTTTGTGATGGATTGTCCTTCTCTTCCTCTGACTCACAAACTGCCTCCTTTACAGCCATCCTCTTCTCCTCCTCCCCCACCCCTTCCCCCTGGGACATCTGGACCTCTGGGAGCTGAGTTGCCCCTGCCCATAACTGCGCTTGTTGCATTTTGTTACCTGATGTCCCAGCAGTCAGTGATCTATTCTTATATCTCCAAGGCTAGGCCATGTCTGGCACAGAGTAGGAGCTCAACACGTCTGTTGAATGAATGAGTGAATGAATGAATGAATGAATGGATGTGTAATTTTGCTAAGTAAGGCAATGGTTCTCAAAATCACTGCTTATTAGAATCACTGAGAGGTTTCACTGTCACCATGAGTGGGCAAATGTCTACTCATTAAGATCCATTGAATTAGAACCTCTGAAGAGAAGCCTCACACTCATATATTTATACTACATTTCCCAGCCAATTCTGATACCGAGGTTTTGGGACCTACTTCTAGAGGGGTCAGTGAGTCCCTCTCCCAAAGGATGAGTCCAGACGAAGTCAGGCTGAAAGGAAGATCCTGTGCGGTTCCAAGGATCTAGAGCCCCAGGCATATAAAGAGAGCTCACTGACTGCTGGAGCAGCAAGAGGTGAACAGGTAGCAAAAGTGCAACAACAGGAAGGGGACACCTCACTCATCTCCAGGATATCGCAGGAGAAGGAGATAACCATGCAGTAGTCAGAGGATCAGAGGAGGGTGATCCATCCCAGAGCATGTTTACATACAAAATCTCACTTAATCCTCACTACATGTTATTTTTGAATTACAAGTGAGGAAACTGAGGGCCAGATAGGCTAATTTGCTAGTTTGTCCCAGAGGTGGAACTTGAACTCAGGTCTCACCCTTCCAAGCCAGAGGGCTTTCCGGTGCACCAAGGCTCTCTAGCTCGAAGAGGAGTCTTTATATTTTCAAAGAGCCTAATAATGCTAGGTATTCAGTAGGCACCCAGTAAATGGCTGTTGTTTGGACAACAGTGGGGGGAAAACCCACTAAGCTTCGGGACAATGAGGAGGTGGTGCAGAACTGGATCTCTTTTCTTTCAGGCAAGTAGCTTCTGTCTGACCATGGGCTACAGATGAGGAACTGAAGCGGAAGAGGGAGGGGGGAAAAAAAAAAACTACAATTCCCAAGAGACCATAAAGGGACCACCTCACGCATGCGTAGGTCCCTCCCCTTAATCCGGTGGTTTCTCGGGCCGTTCTCGCGCACGCGCTCTCGGATCAGTCTTCTTCCTACCCTTTGCTTCCCCCGGCTAGAGTTGGTGGCTGGACATCCTGCGACCTCGGGTTGCGATGCTGCCCTCCTCTTTGCTCTGGGCGACTCGGGTAAGAATGGGGCTTCGGAGATTGGGTGACCAATAGAAAGCGAGCTCCCCTCCTACTTCAGTTCCCATTCACAAACTCTGGGGTTCTCCTGGCTTTTCCACGCACGTGGTTTTGGTCCTCGGGGAGCGGACTTGCAACTAGGGAATCCTTGAGAACCCCTCCACCCCCAGTGCCCGCGGAGCACCTGGGGCCCCTCCCCATTCCGGCAACCAGACGCCCGAGGGCCTGCGACCACCCATTTCACGTGGCATTAAGGAGAGAACTGCACCAGATGCCCCGTGGACCCTGGTGAACAAGCCGGTTTCCTGGACCAGACCTGCGAGCCGAGTCTTTCCTGCCAGCTCTGAGCCGTGCAGATGATGCAACGCGGCCCCACTACTTACATCAGGCGTCCCTTGGCGCTGTGGGCTGGAAGGACATGGGAAGAGTTGGGGGGCACAGAGGGCAGGA
Organism: Phoca vitulina; assembly: GCF_004348235.1. Lineage (NCBI taxonomy): Eukaryota > Metazoa > Chordata > Mammalia > Carnivora > Phocidae > Phoca > Phoca vitulina. The sequence continues at coordinate 14,730,185 of NW_022589726.1, read as the reverse complement.
TGTGGGTTCTGGCTTCCCTGCCAGCAGGCTCCCCACCACCCACCACCACCATCCCCCTTTCCCCAGAGACTGCTAATGGTCTCCTCTGCCACCTCCATTGCTCTGGAAACTACCCCTACAGCCTATTGCCTGAATCCTTGCCAACTCAGCCTCCAACCCCCTGACTGCCATGGAGGCCCTGCAGGAAGATCCTTTTGTTCCTGTGGGTTGGGGAGGTTCTGGAACCTCAGTAGACTGCCCCTGAGCTCCAGAGACATAGGCTTCTGGAGGACAAACTTTGCCCTATGGCTTTGCAGAGTGGTTCATGCGCCGAGGTGGAGGGAAATTCTGAGGTGAGGTAAATGGACCAAATCAGAACCACCCCCTGGACATTGATCTCGACCTTGGCTCTGGAACTGGCATTTGAAGGCAGAGGTGGGGGTGGTGAGAATTGGAAAAGGCTGGCTCGACCACTGGCTGCTAGGTTTGGAGCCAGAAAGCCTGATAAGCATGGTTGAGGGTTGTTGGGAGACTGTTTGGGTGCTTTTTATTTGACTCTGGTTTTTCCTCTCCTAGCCTCTGCAGAGATGTGGTCAGCTGGTCAGGAGGGCCATCCGGTGCCAGCACAGTGAGGTGGCCCAGACCCAGACCGGAGAAGCAACCAGGGGCTGGACAGGCCAGGAGAGTCTGTCAGACAGTGACCCTGAGATGTGGGAGCTGCTGCAGAGGGAGAAGGACAGGCAGTGTCGTGGCCTGGAGCTCATTGCCTCAGAGGTGGGGCTTGGGGAGAGGGGCCATGACATGGGCCACCGTGGGTGCAAGAAGTAACAGGTCATTGTACTGCTGTTTCTCCACATTTCCCTTGCAGACTCAGGGCCTTCTTGCTGGGCCTTATTTCCTTCTCTTCTTACTGTCCTCTGAAGAAGAGGCAGGGCCAGTCTGGATTATGGGATGGGGACATTAGAGAGCTTCCAAAGCTGTCCGGGGCCCCTGTCATCTAGTCTGGTCCCTTCCCCTTCCCAAGAGGAAGGAGGAGCCTGGAAGCATAGGTTCGAGTGGACAGGTGGTCTTGCTGGGGACACCTGTCATGGCAGCTGGGTTTCTCAGGATGCTGCCTCTGGCCTTTCTTCAGGCCTGACAAGGAACGCTGAATGACCAGAGCTTTCTGTAGAGCCCAGCTCCTCCCTGCAGCCTGGGGCTCTGGCAGGAAGGGGCTGTGGGGGGCTCCAGGGAAAGGGGCTCAGTGCCTTCTGACATTAACCCCACCGCTCCCCCCTCACCCAGAACTTCTGCAGCCGAGCAGCGCTGGAGGCCCTGGGGTCCTGTCTCAACAACAAGTACTCGGAGGGTTATCCTGGCAAGAGGTGAGGGCTAGGCACCAGAGGGCTGGAAGGCAGCCTCAGGAATGCTGCTCCCCATGGGGGACACCTGCCTGTACCCTCCCAGTGTGTGTAGAGGAGTGGCCTTTGCTGCTGGTTGTGGGGGATACTGGAACCCTTTTTGTGTGCCCTGATACACCCCCATCTCATGGCAGATATTATGGAGGAGCAGAGGTAGTGGATGAAATTGAGCTGCTCTGTCAGCGGCGGGCCTTGGAGGCCTTTGACCTGGATCCTGCGCAGTGGGGAGTCAATGTCCAGCCATACTCGGGCTCTCCAGCTAATCTGGCTGCCTACACAGCCCTTCTGCAGCCTCATGACCGAATTATGGGGCTGGACTTGCCCGATGGGGGCCAGTGAGTATGGATGGGGTGGGTGATGGGTTTGGTGGGCAGGATGGGCATTGTTATTGAACACCTCCCGTGGGCCCTGCCCTGCAAGTCAGTGGATGAGGATGAGAAGAGCCCAGTCGCCAGTGTTCACCATGGAACGGACTGGGCAGGGGCTTGTGTATACGAGGAGCAGCGTTCCAGGGACAGGGGCCTTTGGAGCCGGGTGGGAAGGGTGTGGTGAAGTCAGGGAGTTACTCGTTTCTGAAGCTCTCTTTTCTCTCTCATCCGCTGCCAGTCTTACTCACGGCTACATGTCTGATGTCAAGCGGGTCTCAGCCACGTCCATCTTCTTTGAGTCCATGCCCTATAAGCTAAATGTGAGTGCTGGGGCCCTGGCGGTCCTCTGCTGGGGACGGTGAGGGGCTGGAGTCCTGGGCACCCTCCAGGGTCAGGAGAGCGAGCTGCCCTGCTTCCTTCTCAGGGCTTCAGCTTTTCGTTTGTCCACCCAGCCCAAAACCGGCCTCATCGACTACGACCAGCTGGCACTGACGGCCCGACTCTTCCGCCCGCGGCTCATTATAGCTGGTACTAGTGCCTACGCGCGCCTCATTGACTACGCCCGCCTGAGAGAGGTTGGTGGGGGGCTGGCATGCCGGCCGCTTCCCAGGGGGGTAGTGGGGAGATTTTGGAAGGGGAGCAGCCTTGGGGAGGCCTGTGTGGGCCCTCCCCAGGCTAAGGCCTGTCTCTGTACCTGCCCAGGTGTGTGATGAGGTCAAGGCACACCTCCTGGCAGACATGGCCCACATCAGTGGCCTGGTGGCTGCCAAGGTGATCCCCTCACCTTTCAAGCATGCGGATGTTGTCACCACCACCACTCACAAGACCCTTCGAGGGGCCAGGTCAGGCTCCCCTGAGGTCAGGCCTTGTCTTTCCCTGCCTTCACGCCCTATTCCAGGGGCATGGTTGGGCTGCATCTGAGAGGAGTTCATTCCCACCTGAAACCCTGAAGACTTCTGCCCAGGCTGTGATGACTCTCCTTGTCTTGTCTCCTTATCTTGCCCATGGTGGCAGTTCCCTGCTAGGGGATTTGGGGGTGGGACTGAAAGGCTGCTCTCCTTGACCACTGGAGTCCTGCACACCGGCCCGACTGAGGTAGACTCCCAAGAGCACAGGGGGCCCAGGCCAGCCAGCTTCCCCTGCTTTCCCAACCCCTCGTCCTTTCTTCTCAACTTAGATTCTAATCACCCACTTCCCACGTAGGTCAGGACTCATCTTCTACCGGAAGGGGACGCGGGCTGTGGACCCCAAGACTGGCCGGGAGATCCCTTACACATTTGAGGACCGAATCAACTTTGCTGTGTTCCCATCCCTGCAGGGGGGCCCCCACAACCATGCCATTGCTGCCGTGGCTGTGGCCCTAAAGCAGGTTGGGGAGCCGACTCTTGGGGGGGGGGGCATTGGCCTGGGGCCTTAGACCCTGCTCCTTGCTAAATGAATCAGAGCTGATAGAAGGGAAGTGTCTGGGTGGGGTCAAGCCTGGAGTCACAACTGTGCTGGAGGGGGAAGGGCAGAGGGGGTGGCCCTTGGGGTCCCAGGTGCTACTGTCTCATCTCCAGGCCTGCACCCCCATGTTCCGGGAGTACGCCCTGCAGGTTCTGAAGAATGCTCGGGCCATGGCTGATGCCCTGCTAGAGCGAGGCTACTCACTCGTGTCTGGTGAGCCAGGGGGGTGGGTGAGAGCCTCTGTAGCCTCAGACAGGGGCCTAGAACTCACCCCTCCCTGCTGACTGTCCCTCCCCTCAGGTGGCACCGACAACCACCTAGTGCTAGTGGATCTGCGGCCCAAGGGCCTGGATGGAGCTCGGGCTGAGCGGGTGCTGGAACTGGTCTCCATCACAGCCAACAAGAACACCTGTCCTGGAGACCGAAGTGCCATCACACCCGGGGGCCTGCGGCTCGGTGAGACCTGGGGTTTGAGGAAGGAAGGATGGCTGCCAGGTAGGCTTGGATTGTGCTGATCCTCTTCTGCCTCTCTCCCAGGGGCCCCAGCCTTGACCTCTCGACAGTTCCGTGAGGATGACTTCCGGAGAGTTGTGAACTTTATAGATGAAGGTGTCAACATTGGCTTGGAGGTGAAGAGCAAGACTGGTGAGTGGGCAAGACCCTGGCTGGGCCAGCCATACGCTATCCATCCCTCCCCCACTGGCTGATCTAACTGCCTTCTCTAGAGTTCTGACCGCTCTTTTCCTCATCCCCCTCTAGCCAAACTCCAGGATTTCAAATCCTTCCTGCTCAAGGACGCAGAAACAAGTCATCGGCTGGCCGACCTCAGGCAACGGGTGGAGCAGTTTGCCAGGGCCTTCCCCATGCCTGGTTTTGATGAGCGCTGAGGGCCCTTAGGAAATGAGGCCCACAGACTGAAGTTTATTCTCCTTCTGTCTCCCGGGGCCAATGGAGAGGAGAGCTTTCAATTTTTTGCTGGAGGAGGGAAGGGCTCTTACCTTGGGAAAGACCCAGCTATATTCTGGACTTTGTAGCTGAGAAGATTTCTTTTTGTAACTAGACTTAGAAGGAGGAGGCCTGGGGCTTTTTGCCCTGAGCTCTCCCATTATCTCAGTGTCACAGACTCCTTGCTCTTATTTGAAGAGAGGGGAGTTGCCCTTGTGAGCCAGAGGAAGGGGTAGGTAGGCACCCACCTTTCCGTTTTTATCTAATAAAATGCTATCCTGCCTTGAGCTCTCCTTTCACTGTGGGAGGGGTCCCCTGGGCCAGGTGGTGACTTGTCTCCCTCAACGTGTTCCTCCCTCCCCTCCCACCACCACCACCACCATCAGGACCCCCCCCCCCCCCCCCCCCCCCCCCCCCCCCCCCCGGCCGCAGCCTCCTTTCTCTGTCTCTGATCAGAGCCGACACCAGACGTGATTAGCAGGCGCAGCAAATTCAATTTGTTAAATGAAATTGTATTTTGCCCACGGCTGCTTCTGTTTGATCCCAGGGGACTGAGGGGAGCAAGGGAGGGGCAGAATGGCAGGGGGAGGCCCAGGTGCAAGGCCACGGGAGGGCATGCCTGTTGGCCCGGGAAGCAGTGGGCTTGGGCACGGGGAGGCGCTCGCTGCGCTTCCCTGGGGCGAAGGTGCCTCATCCAGGGCAGGCGGGGCAGCCGGCGCCGAGCCCAGGCGAGCTAGAGCAGCACCGCCCCTGCGCGGCGCCCGAGCCTGGCCTAACGCGGGGCCCGCCACGTCACTTGGCACCGAGAGGCCTCCGCTTGCTCTTGGCTCACGTTGGCCACGCTCAACACGTAGCCTGAGCCACACCCTGCAAGGCCCGGGTAGGGGGGCAGAGGGGCTGGCTTGAGCCTTTTGGGTCAACACACTGCCTGCTCTCCTAACTCCCCCCACCCCCCCTGCGTGGGACTCAAGCTGAGGGTCAGAGGCGCTTCCGCTGCGGGAGCAAGGGAAGGGGGTGGGGAGCTGTGTCCCCTCCTGTGGGAACCAAGCCTGTGGAAGCAGCAGCTGGGCAGGGTGGCTGGAGTGGCGCCCTGGGGGCAGGGGGCAGAGAGTGGAAGAAATGAGTCGGCTGGCTGGCTGGCTGATGGTGCTTTACTGCTCACCACTCGCTGGCACCCCAGCCAGCTCAGAAGTCTGGCCGGTCCTTCTTCAGCTTCTTATAGTCAGTGGAAACTGCAAGAAACTATAGGAGGGAAAGGGGCACTGAGTGCCCCAGACTTCCCTTCGTGGCCTGGGGGTGAGGAGGGTGGTCCTGGGACCAAGATGAACAGATGGAAGAGGTACCTTGTATTGGTCGTTGGGGCTCAGGCGGTTCCAGGGCTCTGGGTTGTTCTTTCTGTCCCAGCTACAGAGAGGGAGGGGGAAGGTAAGGGTTTCCTCTCTGGAAGCTAGGACCCTGGGGCCTAAAGTGACAGGGTCTCTGCCCCACCCAACACCCCCGTCCTATCCTGGAGGGGGGGCTATTTCCCAGACACTGACAGGGGTGGGGGCAAGGTAGCAGGTGCTGACAAGTGAAACAAGGCTGTCGCCACTGTCAGTATGGGGCCAGGTGACAGACTGACAACCCAGCCCAGGGCCTCCCGCTTGCTTCTTGCCTCCCTAGGTTCACCCCCCAGAGCGGAGCGGCGGGAATGAGGCAGAGATCCTGAGGGCCTGGGGTTTCAGTGATGTGCCTGCAATTCCGATGCCGGAGGTGCTCCTGGCTCGGCCCGAGAGCCCCCACTCCCCACCCCCGCCGCCCTTGCTGGGGCTGGGAGTCTCCGCGCCACTCCAGCCCCAAAGGCGCCCCTCGCCCCTCACCCGGCCACACCCCCAGCGCTCAGGCAGGGAGGTGGAAGTACTCAAAGGCCGCCCGCCGGCCAGCACGTCGCCATGGCAACCGGGCCGGGAGCGGCGCGGGTTCCGCAGCCCAAAGCGGGTCGAGTCTGGGGCCCCGAGGAGTGAGTAGTGGGTCGGACGGGTGGAGGGGAAGGCCGGCGCCGCCCGGGTCAGGAGCGGGCTGCAGCCTGCAGTTGCCGCGCGGTGCACACGCAGGTGCGCTGCCCGGGGATCCCTGCTAAGACCACCGGTTCGCACCGTTCCTGAGAGGCCCTTGCGTTCCTACCCTATCCTTGCCTCACCCGGGCCCCCTGCTTGCGTCCCAGACCCGGGCTTTACCAGACGTCGGGGCTGCGCAGGGCGAGTCTCAGCAAGTACAGCGCCGCGCTGCCCATTCCCAGGCCAATGAAGCCGATCATCGGGATGAGCTGCGGAGAAGACGGAGGGCACTTTAGCAGTCAGCCCCCTCCCTGCAGTCCCGAGCGCCCTTTACAATTTTCTCTGCCAGCACCCCCCGCCCTCGCCCCAACCCGGGTCTGGCTCTCCCTCCCGTTTGGGAGAGAGAGGACCTGGAACCTCCCACACTACATTTCCAGCCTTGTCTCCCTCATCCCACAGCGAGCGGATCCCAGGTGGCTTCAAGGGACAGGGGGCATATTGCAGGGATAGATTGAGGGCACGCTGGAGAAAGATTAGGAGCACTGGGGGAACTGGGCAAGAGGCAGGGTACTGGGAGATTTGGGGGCCCGCCAGGGAAACGGGAGAATCAGGAGTTAGATACAGTGGCTCTGGGGACCGAACTCACCGCGGGATGTCTCTTGATCTGCCGGTAGAAGCGGGCCCCGAGATTCGTTCCCGCCATAGCGCCTCTCCACCGTCTGATGCTCCCCAGCGGCTCTGCTCCTTCGCTCCTCCTGGGGTCCCGCCCCCGACTGGGGAGGGGTCAGCCCAGCCCAGCCCAGCCCAGCCCAGCCCGGCCCAGCGGGGCCCCGCTTCAGCAGGCTCACCCCACCCCCACTCATCTCTCCCTCCCGCAGTTCCCAGCTCCGAGCGGGAGAAGTGTCGGCAAGCAGAGGGCTTTCTGCTCTTGCACTCCTTCTGATGGCCGCACCCTGGTCCAGGGGACACCCTCATACCTGGGGCTCTGAACTGGTCTGAGAGAGAGGCAACGCAGGCTTTGACCAAGAGACTGATTGAGGGAGGATCCAGAGGTGGCAGGAAGAACTCACCACGGGACAGGCAGTCAGACAGAGAGACTTGCAAGCAAAGTGCAGGGGTGGAGGGTTCAGGGGTGGGACCAGGAAGGGCCAGGGACCAGTGAGGGCATCTGAAGCACTTCCCGCACAGCCCTAGAGCTAATCCCCAGGGAGCTGGCAGATTCCCAAAGGCCCTAGTTCTGTCTCCCTACACAGTGTAGTGGGAGGAGGAGAGGGACAGACAGACCCACAGCACTGAAGCAGCCCCAGCTCCTCTAGTCGTGGGTAGTTCTCTGAGTTGTGTTGTGGTTGGCTTGGAATAGTGTTTAGAGGTCAGGGGAGCTGGGTGTATTTTAAACCTGGCTCAGGATCGAGTAAGTCAGTTGTGAAGTTTGGGGTTTTGATAGACTTGCTTGCGCTGCCTCCCTCCTATCGGGATGAAGCCAGAGCCACCCAAGGAGGCTCTCTGTTTCTGGCTGTGATAGAGAGGAAGAGAATGGGGTAAGGGAAATAGTCAAGGAAAGATAGAAAAGATGGTGAAGGAGGAAAGAGAACAAGACACACAGAGATAGAAGGGCAGAGCAATCGCCTCCCTTTCTGCAGCCAACTTCGGTGTCAGCTATGCTGCTAGGGTGGGAAGGCTCACTGCCATCGTCGTTGGGGAACTGCGGTCCTAGGGACCCAGCCTAGTCTAACCACCTCTCCCCACCGCCATGCTAACTTCCGCCCTCCCATCCTCCTCCCTCCCACCCCGCCGGCGAATCCGGCAGAGCTCCCCCACTCCTCCGGTCCAGAGCCCTGTGGTGGCAGGGACAGGGGTGAGTTGTGCACCCACCACTGGACCTGAGGGGGGGGGGAGGTGTAGAGGGAAGGAAGCTACCCTTCCTGGCCTCCCCACCCCCTCTTTCCCGGCGCTGATACCTCCCCCGCCCCCTGCGCTGACAAGCGCGGCTGTAATTAGGCTGCGGGGTCCCAGGCTCTCCGCCTCCCTCCGGCGGATAATGAGATAAAGTGTCAGAGACACGGCGAGAACAAAGAGACAGAGACTCGCAGCGATGCGTTTGGGGGGGGGCGGAGGAGGGGGACTGACGGGATGTCAGAACCTGGAGCAGCGCAGAGCCCGGCCCTCCCTGAGCACTCACACCTCCAGGACCGGGCCGGGGAGCGGAATGTCCTGGCCCTCGTGTCCCCCAGCCCTCCAGTCTCCGGGACTAAAAATCAATCCCGGAACTCGAGCTCCAGGGGCTGCACATCTGGGCTGCACATCTGGCTCTGCATGGCACAGCTGGGGTGCCAGGACGCAGACAGGGACGTCTGGCCCCCATGCCGCGCCCCCTTGGCTTCTCGGGCCCTCGCCCCGGCTCTTGTACCATTTCTTGTGACTTTTGGTGACTAGGGTCTAGCGCTTTCCGAACTCTCCGCGCCGCTCCTTTCCTAGAGCCGCGGCTGTTCCTCCTGCCCTGGGCCTCCGCCCCCACTTTCCAAGCGCCTTATTACGTTATTGCTTCTGCTCTGGCCTCTCCAGTGCTCCTTGACCCTGCACCCGTGCCTGGTGCCAGTCCCTAAGCCCTTGTCTGCGATCCTACTTCTAAGCCCCCACCCATCTCTGGATCATGATCTCTGGGGCCGAGCTGGGACGCAGGACTCCTTGAGTTCCGGATCCCATCTTTCCCCACCTTCCCGTACTTTCCCATCAGAAAGACTCAGGCCACGCTGACCGAGCCGCGTGAGGGACGGCAGAAGTCATTAGCTGCGGATCAGGCGTGGCCTGGGGCGTGCGGGGGTCCCGTGGGGACCAGATTCCGAACGCTAAATCGCACCGGGACACTAATCCGCGCGCTGGCGGCGCCGCTCGTCAAAAGCAGCTGGGCTGGGCGGAGAGAGCTGGCTGCCGGGGTTGTGGGCGCGGGCGCCCCCTGGAGGTTGAGCTGCTCCCAAGCTCTTAGGGGAGATGCCTCGGGCGCCCCCTGTCGGGTCGTGCAGGCTCTGCGCCCCACAGTTTTGGGCAGGTTAAGTCAGTGCCTGGAGCGTCGGTCCAAGCCCCGCCTGCCGCTCCTGCCACTCCCGCCGCCAAGGCACTGGGTCCCGCAGCTTCCCCTCTTCTGGTTTGAGGTGGGGCCAGGGGCAAGCGCGGAGAGGGGACGAGGGATCTGCCACCTCTCCAGCTGTGGGAGGCACCACAGGTGCAGGCTGGTCCCTCTCCCGGGGCTGGGTCTCTGCCCTAAGACTGCCCTCTGCCCCTGCCTGCCCCAGTCTCTGGCTGCCCTTCTTTCTGCTTCTTTCTTCTTCCGGCCCTGTCTGTCTACCTCGGTCTCTCTGTGTCTGTCTCTGTGTCTGTCTGTGTCTCTCTGTTCCTTATCATTCTGGCCGTGTCTGTCTGTCTCTCCCTCTGCCGCCCTCTCTACCAGGCTTTGTCCCTCTGCATCTGTTTCTGTGTCTCTCTGTGTTTGTCTCTCCTTCCCTCTACATCTCTCTACCCTCTGTGTCTCTCTTTACAAATGCCTGTCTCTGTCTTTATCTCGTTCTCCCCCCTCCCATCCCCCAGTTCTATTCCTATTCTCCAGCTTGCTGCCCCTGGGGGGCTGCAGCAGTCCAACGAGACCAGCCTGGGGACACCTCAGGGCACTGCCCCGGGTCCACTTCCCGGTCACCTCCACATGCCCATCACCTCGGCGCGGACTCCGTCTTCCCTCTGCAGCCGTGGGGCGTGGAGGGGGCGCCCGGGAGGGAAGACACAGTGCCCAGCATCTGCTCGGGAGCCCCGGAGCCCCTGACCCCCTCTGCAGCTATTAAGGGCGCCGGGTCCCGAGGCTCCGAGAGATGATCATGATTGCATCAGCCAGACAGCCGCGGAGCTGGGAGCCGCGGGGCGAGCGAACGAGCGAGACAAAGACGCCCGCGCCATCTGTTTATGCAAAGCACTCTCCGCCGGGGACCCCGGCGTCCCGGGGCCTGGCCCGGCTCGGGGCACGGGGTCAGGAGCCTGCTCCCGCCCGGCGCCCCCTCGGCGCCGCGGCTCCCCCCGCCCCAGCACCCAGAGGGGCTGCGGGGCGAGCTGAACGGAGGGGGGCGGGGGGTGTTGATGTGATTGGAGCGGACGCGGCTGTTTCTTCAATAATGGATGGAGATGATGCGGACGGCGGAGCCAAGCCCGCCCGGAGAGGAGAGAGGAATAGAAATAGGGAGAAGGGGCGGGTGCGGGAGACTCACCCAGGCGCTCGCGCGCGCGCTCGCTCACACACACACACACACACACACGCACACACGAGCGCGCGTGCGTCACACTGTCATTCGGATACACGCTTTCGCGCGGCTCACACCCGGGCACACGCCCCCGCACTGTCACGGAGATACACGCACCTGCAGGCAGAGACGCCAGAGCAACACACACTCACCGGCGGCTCTTCGTGATTCTCACACGTACACAGTCCTGCAGGCAGAGACACGCGGAAATGCCCACACTCGGGGCACACCCAGGCGTGAAGATTGTACAGACACATAGACACGCCAAAGCACGTATGCACACCTAGACCCTCAGGGGCTAAGCCAGACAAAAATCATAGGGGGGGGCAGAATGGGGACAAGTCCGACCAATACATACGTAAGGGCACAGACACACACCGGGGCACACATACCAACTTACACTAACACCTGGTGCTCTGATATACACACTTCACACACTTGGGGCACAGGCGCACACAAACACACACCAGAGGCACAGACACCCATAATCTCCAGGGACACAGAGGGACCCCCACCAACCCCCACACATTCAGAGGTTCGCACCCACACACATGCAGGAACTGCTGTCTGTGCTCTCCGGTGGTGGAGTGTGGCAGAGAGGTTGCTGGGGTTCTAGAAGCAGGCCTTGTTAGCCTAGCCACATAATGAGGTCTTAGTGACAGGAGGTGCCTGGGGCTGTGGACCCTGCTCCCCTGCTTGACTGCCTGCTAGCTTCCTTCCTTGGTCCCCAGGGTGGGTGGTGCAGACCCTGGGCCACTCTGACAACAGCCAAGCCAGCTGGTCCCAACCCCAGCACGTGGGGAGGGGTGGGGAGCCACAGAGGGACATTGGTGGCTGCATAGGGACTGCCAGGATTGCCCACACAGCCATGAGGCAGGTGTGGAAGGGACAGTCACTCTGGATTCCCCCTCATTCCCCCGTGCTGCCCAATCTTCCCACTTGTAAGGGGTAATTTCCTTGCTAAGAGCAGAGTGGGCACTGCAGAGGGGTAGGGTGCAGGTTGTGTCCTGGACCGGGTAACCTGGCTCCTCCTCCAGTCTGTTTTCAATTCAGTCCGTTCCTTGGCTCAGACTTATGACCTTTGCTGCGTGTGGCAACATCATCCATCACCTAGGCCGCCGTTTGTGGGAGTGAGGGGCGTTGGGGGCTCACACAGGGGCGCTGACGCTCCTGCTTCCGTCATGAGTCCTGCTCTCCGCTGGCAGGCCTGGGCTCAACCCGCGGGCAAGTATTGGGGGGAGGGCGCTGATCATGGGGCTCAATCGCGATACTGGGCCCGTGTCCCCATCCCCGGCACCCCAAGCACCGGTCCTTCCAGCTCGGCACAGCCGGCCTCCCCGCTCCTCCCGCCCTCCCTCTCTCGGGCCCTTCGCTTAATTTCCTATTAACTGCTGATAAATCCAATTAAACCGCCGCTCTAATTAGGGACAGCTGCCGGCTCCGCGAGGCGGGGGGAGGGAGGTGCCCCCCGAGTGTAGAGGGGGGAGAACAGCAGCTCTCTCTGCTTCTCGGCACCCCCACACCAGCATCGCCGCCCAATGAGCCAGTAAATTGGTTTTACTTTTGCATTGTGGGGGGGCCCTCTCGAGGATCTCAGGGGCTCTGGTTTGGAGTCCCTCAGATCTCTTGATGAAGAGATGCGACCCGAGTCCTAGCATCCCCGCACCGGGCCTCCGACCACCCACCCACACACCACGCCTTTCTTAGTAGGCGTATCCCGAGGAGGGATGGGGGCAAAAGGCTGGATTTGTGTGTGGTGGTGGAGGAGGACTGCTTGTGATCGGCTCCTATTCCAGCCCAAGAGTGATTACAGGGGGGCCGCCTGAGGCTTCCTTTATGACCCCGCCGCCGCCCCCAGGCGTCCGGGACAGTCAAGGGCAAAGGGAACAGGAAACCGAACCCGGTTCCGCATTGGGTTTTCCTGTGTGCTTTCCTACCCCCTCCACACTTCAGCCTTCTGGAAGGGAAGGGGGGCGCGTCCGTCCCGGGCCCTTCTCTTCCCCAGCCCAGCTGAGCCTCTGCCCTCCCCCCGTCAGCAGCAGATGGTGCCCGGGCTCCCGCTGCCAACCTTGCTAGGCGGTGCCAACCTCAGGCCTGGCAGACAACGGGCAGAAGAGGATCTCCTGACTGGCGGGGCTGACCCTCCCCCATCCGCCATCAAGCTCCAGACCCTCGGCCTGCCCTACTCCAGGGACCACCCCGGGCTGCCTCTCACTGGTCCGCTCCCAGGTCCCCAAACTCCTCGTATCCTTCAGCTCCCTTCCCCACACCTTCCCGCTCCCCGCCACCTGCCACCGTGACCGGGGCCGGCACATTTGCATATTTGCATATGCAAACAATAACATTTGCATACGGCGCGCCGCAGGGGGGGGTCTCCGCGTGAGCCGGTTTGCTGTCTGCCCAGCGCCCTCTCACTCGGTACCTGTCGCAAAGGGCTGGGGCGGGGGCCGCGCGGGAGGGGTTAGGCCCCCCGGCCTCGCTCGCTTGGTTCCCAGAGGACTTGAGGAAGTGTTGCCATGGAGACGGCACGCACCCCACCCCCTCCCAGGCCCAGGGTCTCCGGCACGGTGTCTCAGGTTCTCTCCTTCCGCCCCCCCTTCCCCCCGCCCCGTCCCTCGCTCTCCAACCGAGATCTTGCATCGCCCCCTGGCGGCCTAGCTCGGCACTGAGCCAGGTTCCGAAATGTAAGGGGGGCTGCTCGCGGCTAAATCGCCAAGAGCTAGGGGGACCTACCCTGGTGCCAGGTCCTTCTAGACGCCGGGGCGCGGGGGCCTGACTGCAGTCAGGCTCCCCTTTCTTCACTGACAACAGAGGCCTCGCCTGGCGGACGCACCTGTCTCCTCACCTCCCACCGGCCTCAGCCCAGGTGGATGTCGGGTTACCTGATGCTAGTGAGGTGACACAGCTGGGGAGGATTCTCCACCGCTTCACAGGCCCTCTACTCGGCCCCTAGTTAAAGAACAAACTTTTCTAACTTTTTTCAAAACTTTAATACATTCGCAGCGTTCGACAGTTCGCCTCCCACATCCCCGGGGCGCCTCCTAGTGGGGACGCGTTCTTCTTCCAGCTCCCGCGGGCTGGGCCTGAGGAGTTGCAGGTGAGGCTGCTCTGCCTACCAGGTATCCAAGGCCCGAGGCCGGGGGAGGCGGGCGGGAACCAGTCCCTTCCCGGAAGCCCCGCCATGCTCCGCCGGGCCTTCCCACCCCTCCCCCATCCAGCATAGTTGCTTTCGCCCCTTTCCTCCCCAGCCTCCACTGGGCCTGCCCAGAATGGGGCATGGGTATCTCCCGTCAGCAGGCGCCTGCACGCCTAAATCTCCTCCAGGAAGTCGGTGGGGAACAGCCCCACCTTGCGGCCGGTGTAGACCTTGACGTAGCCGCCGGCTTCATCTCCTTTCTGGACCACGATCTGAATGAAGGATTAAAGGTTTAGGTAGGAGAGGGATTAAGGAAAAGGTAGAAGAGGAGAGCAGGGGAGCCCGGATTTATGGAGGTCTATCCTAGCCCCATTAATGAGTTAAGATCTGCAAGGAGTATGGTTTGCTGAGGAACCCTGGGGCCTGGCGTTGGATTGGGGCGCCAGAGCTACCTGGTCCTTTATCTATCTATCTATCTATCTATCATCTATCTATATTTATTTTATATATTTTAAAGATTTTATTTATTTATTTTAGAGAAAGAGAACACAAGCAGGAAGGGCAGAGGGAGAGAAAGAATCTCAGGTGACTCCACCCTAAGCAGAGTCCACGCAGGGCTCAATCTTCCCACCCTGAGATCACGAGCTGAGAAACCTAGAGGCGGTTGCTGAACCCACTGTGCCACCCAGGCACCCCTACCTGGTCCTTCTTGAGAGTGATCTGCCCTATTTCACGGTTTCCCACGAAGGATCTGGTCACACGGTGCACACGCTCTCCAGACCGGACCCGAATGATGAAGTTTGGAGGGAAAAATCCAACCTTCTCCCCTATTTTCCCCTGGAGGAGATGGTAGGGAGAATCAGTCTCTCAGTCTGATTCTAAAGTCAAATGATGTCCCACCCTAGCCTCAGCCACTTCTTACCCGCCACCACTCCTCATTGGAGTCATCAATGACTGTGATCTTCTCTCCAGGCCTGGGAGAGGAAGGGAGAGGCCTCTGAGATTTAGGGGGCTTACTTACCTATCTGGCCCAGGTCCAGCCCCAACAGGCTCCAAGCCATGAGTGCCCCCTTTTCCTTTCCCATAGGGAGCCAGGCTCTCCCCTCTCCACTCCCGGTACACCCCCATCCCAGTCCTAAGGCCTCTCACGGGAAATCCAGATCGTCCTTCTCCAGGGCTTTGAACCGATACAGAGCCACAAAGTAATGAGACTGCTGGAAGCCAGGCTGCTTGTGCTGGGGGTGAAAGGAGGTGATGAGTCTCGGACTCCTCTGTCCCACATTGAGGGGCAGGAGTCCAAGGCAGGGGCATTCTCCAGACATACTACATTACAACTCTCTTCCAGGTCCCTGAACTAAGAGGATTCTGTTGCGTGCATGCATGCTCACGCACATGTGTGTGAGGTGGTGGAGAAGGCAGGTTAAGGGTGATGGGAAGTCATGGAGTAAGTGTGAGCTTCTGCTGAGGCCATGAGTGGTGTCAGACCTGGGTTGGGGAGAGGACTGGGGTCCCTGCAGGGAGAAAGGAGTCTCACTTTGTCATCAGGTGTCTTCTTTTCAGCCTTCTTATTCCCTTCAGGGTTTCCTGGGATGGGAAACACCAACAAGTTGTCTCTAGCTTCTGGAGGGTAGCCCTCATTCTTTTACTCTTCTGTTGCAGAGCCTCTTTGATCTCCAAACCTGGCATGCCCTTTGGCCCTCCATCCCCTGTACCACAGCAGAGTCCCTGACCCTACTCCCTCTCTAGGGATGGAGGTGGGTGACACTCACCATCCTGGGGTTTGCCTTCCTCTGGTCTGGCAGACTCTGGCTCTTCTTCCATCATGGCTGCTAGAGGCTGGAGGGGGTACCAGAGTTAGAAGATGCTCTCTTGGGAACCCACACTTGCCCTGGCTCTCCAGCCAGGCCAGCCAACTACAGAATAATAGGATCTCAGGGTTGGAAGAAGCCTTGGAGGAAATACCTAGTTCAACCACCAGCCTAATGCCTGAGCTTCCTGTAAAACATCCTGGCAGGTGGACCATCCACATTTGTGCTTGAATGTAGCTAATGACAAGAAACTCACTACCTTACAAAGTAAGCCCATGCCATTTGAGGGAAATTCCCTAAATTAAACCTATTTGGTCTCCCTGTAACTTTTAGTAATTGGTCCTGATTTGGCCTCTGGAGCAATATAGAACAAACATCGTCCCCTTAAAGATCTGAGGATAGCTGGTAAGTCCCACCTGTCTTTTCTTCCTTAATTAATCCCTTCAAATCACCCCCTTCCCCATGATGCTGATTCCAGGATTTTTACTACATCTGTTCTTAAAAATACTCTAGTGTGTAAGAGAAAAATGGGCAGCACAGTTTTTATAATTCCCTTAAGAGAATAGAACCTGAGTGTGCTTGCCTTTCTGGAAGAAGTCAAATCACATGGCTATGGCCTTGTAAATCATAGTTCATTCTACAGAAATCTCTTAATTTGCACCCAACCTCCATATCAACTACTCTGAGGCCAATCCCTAGTTCTGTTTTTGTATGGTTGATATTTTTGATCCAAGAACAGAGGTGTACATTTTTCCTTACAAAATTTCAAATTATTGGTTTTGGGCTTTTCTTCTAGTCTGTAAGATATCTGAATATACTGTTCAGTGTATAAGTTTTCCTTCCTAGGTTTACCACAAACTTAAGGGATAATACCATTTATATTTTCATTTGCATCCGTGAGAAAAATCTCCATAGGTGAGGACCGAGGACCAAATCATGTTATAAGGTATCAGAAATCTCCCTCGAGCTAGACATTCCCTACAGGACCTGGATCCTTTGGGCACAGTCATTCATCCAATTTTAGGACTCCATCTAACTGTTAACCATATCAGTCCATCCTGGTGGTCCAGAAAGATATAAGGATATGCTAACAAATTCTTTGCCAAACTGAATGCAAGTCTATGGCATTACCAATCTAGTAACTCTATTTCAAAAAAAAATGAAGTTGCTTTTGGCTGCTAGTCTGGGGCCTCAGTTTCCTCATCTATAGGATAAATGAGTTAGACTAGATGATATTCATGGACCCTTCATGGCTCTAGAATTCTGATTACTTGGCATGATAGGTTTGCTTCCCCAAATCCAAAAGTATGGCTCTTGCCTCTGTTGTCCAGCAATGCCGGGGGCCTGGGACCCAGACCTCAGTGGAGTATGGTACTTAATCTGACAATTCCAGAAGGGAGTTTCTGAAGAAAATACATGCTATGGCGGGAGTTCTCAACCTGAGGCCCTCTAATATTGCATGCAAAAATGTGTCTGTTGGGTTATGTGCGATTTTAGGGGAAGAGAATCCCTAGCTTCTATCAGTTTTCCAGAGA
This sequence comes from Phoca vitulina, assembly GCF_004348235.1. NCBI lineage: Eukaryota > Metazoa > Chordata > Mammalia > Carnivora > Phocidae > Phoca > Phoca vitulina. The sequence continues at coordinate 14,713,252 of NW_022589726.1, read as the reverse complement.
GGAGACAGGAACCACTGCTCAATGGAATCTCTCGGAGGGACCTCAGGAGGAAAATATGGTGCTCACATTTTTCTTATCTGCCTGGCCCTTCTTCCGTTCCTTGTTTGCCATGATCACCCCAGTGCGCAGGGTTTCAAACACAGGATCATTGTGATTGGCAGCAGCTAGTGGGAATGGGAAGAAGAAAGAAGCCATTACTGGGGAAGCAGAGAAAGAGCTGAAGGAAAGAGAGACCTAAGTAAGGGAGAGGTGGGATCGAGTAGATGGATACGTGCGCGCGCGCATGTGTGTGTGTGTGTGTGTGTGTGTGTGTGTAATTAGGGTAGGGTCAGCTGGGCCTATCTAGGTCATCAATCTATAAAGAGCTCTAAAAACATCACTGGAAATGTAATGTGATGGAGAAAAATACCAGCACTGCTTCCAGGCAGAGCATTTTATGATGTTGGAAAGACAACCTTGCTACTAAGTTGCTTGGGATTTGGGGGATGCTCACAATCACTATTCCCCTTCTAGGGAGAGTGGTCCTTTAACTGCTGGCTTTTTTGTTCCACTGAGTGGCATGTGCAAGCTGGGGTGCTGCCACCAGTGGGTTCTTCCTTTTTCCACCCATGCTCCTCATAAAGTTCAGCCTCTCCTCCAAATAAGTGTTGAGTAAATTGTCAACGAATTTGTAAGGGTTGCCGAATTATGAATCTGCCCAGAAAGCCCACAGCTCTTGGTCTAGCCCTGAGACTGGTATTACTCTGTAACAAGGAGGAGGACAGTCAAGAATCCTTGTTCTTGCTTAGAAATAGTTTTACAGAGGAAGAGCCCAGATTTTGAAGCTAGGCAGATGAAGGTTTCAGTCTTGTCTCGGTCTCCTGTTAGACATATAGAGCCCTTGCTAAATCTTACCTCCCTCAGCTATTAGAACAGGAATATTGACTCTGTTTTCAAATTGGCTAAAATATTAGGTTTAGAGAGAACCATGGGAAACAGAATCTTTCTGTTTCAGAATTTAGCTTCCAAATCTAGAGGTGGTGCTGGAACCATCTCTAGGCTTGCCCTTTCCCTTGGGTCCCACATGGAGCACTTACAGAGATCTTTGACACAAGCGTACTGCTGGTTGCTGTAGAGTGGGGAGCTATAGGCCCGATGGAAACCAGGGGGCTGTAGGATGGGATGGGAGAAAGCATTAGAGACAGCAAGGTATGGCCCAGAACCCCATCTCTCCCATGAGTGCAGCCCCTTCTTAAAGAGATGGGCTGAGAAAGAAAAAGCAGGCAAATGGAAGTGATGACTTGAGAGGGACTGGAAGTGGGGGTGCTGGCAACACGTCCCCTCCCTTCTACTTTCTCGCTCCCCAGAGCCTACTCACGATCTTGCCGAAGCATCTCTGCATCTCCACATAGGACTGACAGTGTTCATGGATGTTAGTTTTGCAGTTCTTACAGCGGAGCCCAAATTTGTTGTTGACTTGGGAGAGGGAAGAACATTTGGGTGAGGTTCTTGATTTCCCCTTCCCTTTGTACCAGTGCTGCTACTCTAGCTCTCAGGTCCCTTTTCCGTCTAGGACCCAACACTCTCAGTTTCTAATAGTGTTGTTTTTATTTTTTAAAGATTATCTATTTGAGAGAGAGAGAGAGTGCGCAAGCAGGGAAGGAACAGAGGGAGAGGGACAAGCAGTTCCCTGCTGAGCATGGAGCCCTGTGGGCTCGAACTCAAGACCCTGAGATTGCAACCTGAGCTGAAATCAAGAGTCGGATGCTTAACTGACTGAGCCCCCCAGGCGCCCCTCTAATAGTGTTTTCTTAAAGCCACCTCTTGCCCCAGCCTGCCTGCTATACAAATGCTCCTCTCCTGAGCCTGTACCCGCCCCCCCCCCCCCCCCCCCCCCCCCCCCCCCCCCCCCCCC